>NW_026057582.1:96104124-96261785 GCF_023721935.1 Panthera uncia | reverse complement strand
AGTGTTTGAGAATTCAACCACTAGGCTGGATTCAAAAATGGAGAAAGGGGCATGAGAGAAGGAATGTGGTGGCCTCTAGAAGCTGGAATGTGCAAGAAAACAGATTCTCCCCCAGAGCATCCACCAAGAAAGACAATCCTGCCAACAAGACACCCTCGTGTTAGTACAGGCAGACCTGTTGTAGAATTCAGAACTACAGAACTATTAGATAATAAATCTGTGTTGTTTTAGGTCATTGCGATGTGGTAATTTGTTACAGCAGCCATAGAAAATAATTGACAGAAACTATAAAGACAAAACACATCTACTATTATTTTAGGACACTGAGTTGGGGTTAATATGTTATGCATTAATAGGTAACCAGTAAAGAAGTTGATGCCCCAAAGTGGACTGTTAACAATAAAAACTTAGAATATGAGAGAAATTTGGAACCACATGGGAAGAAACTAGAAAGACTTTAATGAGAGAATTAGTAAAAGCCTAAAGGGCTCTAAAGAGACTGTCCATTGAAGCCTCGTGGCCTCTGAGGAGGAAGACAGTGGGGTCTTAAATGAAAGCTAGGAAAATTTTACTGGGACCTGGAGGAAAGGTAATCCTTGTTATATAATGGCAGAAATTTCAGTAACACTGTACCTATAGTAGCAGGAAAGTAATAAATATATCTAATGAACTAAGTGATCTAGCTAAAAGTATTTCTAGGCTGAGTGTTGAAGGGGCCACCCAGTTTCCTCTTGCTACCTCAGGCAAAACATGAGAGGAGAAGAAAAGAAAAAAAAAGGACTTTTAAACAAAAAGATCTCCAGAATTAGTGGGTTTGAAAAGTTCTGGCCTCTCCAGATGACACATGTTGCTAAAATAAGAAATAACTTCCAGATAAGATCCAAGACACCTGCAGGAAACATTATATACTAAGATTATACATAATATATATCTATCATATACATTAACACCATATAATGTATAAATTAAAATATAAATAAATATATAAAATAAAAATATATATAAATTAACATATATTTTATACACCTCTATAAAATAGATGATATAGATAGGTAGATCCATAAAATGATAGATAGATAGATAGATAGATGAAGCTTATTGTAGAATCCTTTGTTAAGATCTGACAAAGATTTGGGGAGCCTGGGTGGCTGAGTTGGTTAAGAATCTGACTCTTGATTTCAGCTTAGGTCATGATCTCAGGGTCATGGAATTGAGCTCCATGTCGGGCTGTGCACTGAGTGTGGAGTCTGCTTGGAATTCTCTCCTTCCCTCTACCTCTGTCCCTTTTATTGCACACTAATAAAAGTCAGTAAAATTGTTACTCTCAAGAAATTTACAACTCAGACCCCACTGCTTGTTAGAATGATGAATGAAAAATAACCCTTATCAAGGCATATGATGATGAAATTTCAGAACACCTTTGAGAAAGAGAGATCCTAAAAACATCCACAGGGGAAGGAAAAAAGAAACCCACACTCAAAGAATTAGAAGTCAGAATAGTTAATAGGCCTCCTCAATGCAAAATGATGCCAGAAGACAGTAGATGCCTTTAAAGTTTTAAAGGGCGATGACTTTACTTTTTTAAAGATCTTATTTTTAAGTAATCTCTACACCCAACATGGGGCTTGAACTCAGAACCCCTAGATCCAGTCGTGTGCTCTACCGACTGAGCCAGCCAGGCACCTCAGGATGATGATTTTCATTCAAGAATTCTGTATCTTGCCATACTGTCAATCAAGCACAAAGAGTGAAACATGCATTTTCAGATATTCAAGGATTCAAATAACACCTCCCAAACACCCTTTCTTGGAAATCTACTATAGGATATGCTTTAGCAAAATAAAGGAACATGCAAGAAAGAAGATGACATGGGATCCAGGAAACACGGCTCCAACTCTGGAGAGCTGGGAAGGAGAGGCCCGGGACAACGGCTGTGCAGCAGGCTGATACAGTCACCAGTCTAGAATGGAGTAGGGAGGGGGAGGCTCTGGCCAGAAGGGGCAAGATGCACTGAACTGCTCATTTGCATCATGACTTTTTACTCTATGAACATGTATTACTTTAATAACATTTAAATTAATATTTTAAATTATATCCTATCTTTTTTTTTTTTCCAGGGAGAGTGCACAAGTGGGGTGGGGGGCAGAGGGAGAGAGAGGAAGAATCTTAAGCAAGCTCCACACTCAGCATGGAGCCCCAAGGCCAGGCTCAATCCCAGGACCCTAAAATCATGCCCTAAGCTGAAATCAATCACTCAGTTGCCTGGGTGGTTCAATGTGTTAAGTGTCTGACTTCAGTTCTGGTCATGATCTCAAGGTTCATGAGTTCAAGCCCTGTGTCGGGGTCTGTGCCAACAGCTCAGAGCCTGGACCTTGCTTCAAATTCTATGTCTCCCTCTCTCTCTGCCCTCCCTCGCTCACGCTCTTTCTGTCTCTCAAAAATAAAAATAAACATTAAAAAAAAAAAGTCAGACACCTCAACTGACTGAGCCACCCAGGCATCCTAAGTTATATTCCATCTTGAATTGTCTTTTCCCTCACTTAAACATGTTCCTATCCAGCCAAGTCCTTCCAGCACAGAATACATACTGCTGTTAGGGCAGGGATCACAGAGCCTTATCAGCATTTGTTTATATGTCTGTCTCCACAGTTATGATATGAGCTTCATGAGGGTTGGGGCTGTGTAATTTCATCTTGATTTCTCAGCATCCAGTAATCCACCAGAGTGCCTGAATAGACAGTATGTGTTTGCCCAGTTAGACCAAAATTGATTAAGATAACTCTAGAAAGAAATTCCTCAAAAAGAGCATTTAAAAAAAAATAGTTTAGTCTTTTTTTTTTTTTTAATGTTTATTTATTTTGAGAGAGAGAACACTCTAGCAGAGGAAGCCTTAGGGAGAGGGAGGGAGGGAGTCTTAAGCAGGCTCGACGCTCAGCACAGAGCTCAATGGGGCTCAATCCCATGACTGTGAGATCATGATCTGAGCCAAAATCAAGAGTCAGAGGCTTAACTGCCTGAGCCATCCACGTGTCCCCAAAAAGAGCATTTAAAAAAATTTTTGTAACATTTATTTATTTTTGAGAGACAGAGCATGAGCAGGGGAGAGGCAGAGAGAGAGGGAGACACAGAATATGAAGCAGGCTCCAGGCCCAAGCTATGAGCACAGAGCCTGATGTGGGCCTTGAACTCATGAACTGTGAGATCATGATCTGAGCCGAAGTAGGACGCTTAACTGACTGAGCCACCAAGCCGCCCCTTATATTGCCATAATAGAATTTCAACTCAGAGAAAAAGTTTATTTCAAACAGTTAACATTCAAAAATATTCTCCTGACATTAATATTAAACTATCAACATGTGAATTGTTTCTATCTCCAAAATAATTCATTCATTTAATAGAGACTGAATGCCCACTATATGCCAGAAAATCATCTACTTGCTATAAACCAGATAAAGTCTTCCAGTGGAAGAAATAGGAAATAAATCACAAATAAATATATGCCATAATGCTGGACTGGGTAAGGAGACTGAGAAGACAGGGGGAGGGGGGCAGACACCTCTCTTAGATGGCGTGGCCAGGGAAGGCCTCATAGCTCTTTGTCCCTGTTCTTCTGTTTCCCTCCATCTTATTAGGAAATAGGGCAGCCTTGAAAAACACATAGCAAGTTTTTAGTTGGGATGCCCTTGCACTAAGTAAAATTTGTTTGTTTTTTAATGTTTTTTTATCTTTGAGAGAGAGAGACAGAGACAGAGAGACAAAGGGTGACTGGGGGAGGGGCAGAGAGAGAGGGAGACAAAGAATGCAAAGAAGTCTCCAGGCTCTGTGCTGACAGCTCAGCAGGGCTGAATTTACAAACCTCGAGACCATGACCTGAGCAGAAGTTGGAGGCTTAACCAACTGAGCCACCCGGGTAAGATTCTTTAAGAAGAGGCGGAGGAAGAGGAAAGGGAGAGGGCTGCTCCTCCTCCTTCCCAACATTTAAGGTGATAACCTCTATGGGACTCAGAAAAGGATTCCTTGCACTCAAAAAGGCTGTAAAGGGACTGCTGTGAAGTCTGAGAAGAAATCAACACTCCTTCACTAGAGCAAGAGCTTTGAACTGAAAGTTAAGTATCCAGGGTACCATCCCACCTTAGCTGCTGCCATTCAGTGATCAAAGGGATGTGACTGGTACAAATGGGAATATGATTTCTTAGTGGACATCAAACCTAAGGGCAACTTGAAGAACTAAGCTTTAAAATTAAAGTTTCTCCCAATTCTTAAAATATACATAATTAAGGAAGATCAACTTTTGTCAGCACCTGTGGTTAGTCATACCTACCACTCCCAAAATATATACTCATACATTTTCATTTTGGAAACTGAAAGCACATCACACTACTAGGTCTTTGTTCACAGTTATGTTATGACCAAAAATGCTACATAAGAAAATTGTTCTATGTTACAAAATGAATATTTATTGATAAACAGTATTTTTATTTATTTTGTTATTTTTTAATGTTTATTTATTTATTTATTTATTTTAACATTTATTTATTTTTGAGACAGAGAGAGACAAAGCATGAATGGGGGAGGATCAGAGAGAGGGAGACACAGAATCTGAAGCAGGCTCCAGGTTCTGAACTGTCAGCACAGAACACGACGTGGGGCTCGAACTCACGGACCGCGAGATCATGACCTGAGCCGAAGTCGGCCGCTTAACCGACTGAGCCACCCACGCGCCCCAATGTTTATTTATTTTTGAGACAGAGAGAGAGTGAGCAGGGGAGGAGCAGAGAGAGAGAGGGAGACAGAGAATCAGAGCCTGATGAGGGGTTTGAACTCATGAGCCCCGAGATCATAACCTGAGCCAAATTTGGTTGCTTAACCGACTAAGCTCCCGATAGACAGTATTTTTAAAAATAGAGGGCAACTAGTAGCTTGTTAAGTCATCAGTCTTAGTTATCTTAATGAGAAATGTGAACTTGAAGAATATAAATTTTCTGAGAAATGTTAGTCAAAGCAAAATGATTATAATCTACTTGTTTGTTTATACATATCCCCCATGTATTTACCTTTTATTCTCTAACTCTAAAAGCCAAGAGATCTAAAAAACACTTTTCAGTTATCCAAAAATCTCTGGAAATCTTATACAACTTTTAAATAATTCTATGTCTATAATTATAATTATTAAAACTATTCTCCTGGGGCACCTGGGTGGCTCAGTCGGCCCAGTGTCCGGCTTCAGCTCAGGTCATGATCTCACGGTTTGTGAGTTCCGGCCCCGCATCGGGCTCTGTGCTGACAGCTTGGAGCCTGGAGCTTGCTTCGGATTCTGTGTCTCCCTCTTGCTCTGCCCCTCCCCTGCTCGTGCTCTCTTTCTGTCTCTCAAAGATAAATAAACATTAAAAAAAAAAACAACTATTCTCCTTTAATCACCTTCTCATAGTATGTATCCCTTGGCAATGATAGCCACACAGTTTACAAACTAGGGAAATAGAAATGTATGTCTGTTAGCTGAAAACATGTGCCTTAGTCAAGGATCTATAGGTTTATGAGCTCCTAGATAGAGATGGTGAACTATGACCACCCAGTAGGCAGTAAACAGCAATTACTAAATACTACTAATGTTATTATTTACAATAGGAGCAGGAGAAATAGCAAGCCAATATATAGTGACAGACTTGAAGTTTCCCACTGATATAAAGTGCACTTTCAATGAAACATTAAATTACCAACTTACAGCGGTCCTTCGGGAGTTAATCAAGAAAATTATTGGTTCAGGAGTGCCTGGCTGGCTCAGTCCGTGAGGCATGTGACTCTTGATCTCAGGGTTGTGGGTTCGAGCCCCATATTGGGTGTAGAGCTTACTTAAAAAAAAAAAAAATCTTAAAAAAAATCATTGGTTCATAAAACATAACTCAGTGAATTATGGGCTAGAAATTGCCACTACATCTCTGTGTGTGTGTTATCAACATTTCCCATGGCAAGGAGTGGAGAGAGCTTGGTGTTCCTTGAAACCTGGGGCTTGAAATACTGGCCAGATGAGTTGGGAGTTGGGTGGACACAATTTAGAGCTTCTAATTGTGAACTCTGCCTATTTCCACATCAGCCCCATCACATATATACCAACAATGGACTGCAGATTATCGGCACTGCTCCACTCATCAGGAGACAAAGTGAAAAGTAATTTATTCCTCCTTTTGAAAATGTGGGGACCCCCTGGTCCACTGTGTGCAAAGCACTTTGCTAGGTGCTATATAAAGGTGTTGAGGCATGGTGTGCTGCTTGAGGACAGTCATAAAAGATTTATGAATGTACTAAATAAAAGCTTAGCATGGGTGTGTCTAGAAATGGAGAGCTCAAGTCCCTTTGGACTCCTGGAGTGTCTCTAATGAAGCATGAAGGTGTTGGGGCCGATATCTTAGAACACAGTGTTCCCTCCCTCATCACCTCTTTTCTTTTTCTCATCCACCAAACAGAGCATAAGAACAGACACCTCTTCAATGGTCAGGAGATCAGCAACAGGGCAGTGTAGAAGGTGGGGAATTTCTAAATTTTTTTTAATCTTTATTTATTTATTTATTTTTTATTTATTTATTTATTTTTTAAGATAACATGCTATATATTTTTTTAATCTTTATTTATTTTTTTTGAGAGAGAGAAATACAGAGCATGAGCAGGGGAGTGACAGAGAGGGAGAGACAGGCTCCAAGCTCTAGGCTGTCAGCACAGAACCCGATGTGGGGCTCGAACTCACAAACTGTGAGATCATGACCTGAGCTGAAGTAGGACACTTCACCGACTGAGCCACCCAGACGTCCCCCCAAAGGTGGGGAATTTCTAAATCCCATAGTCATGTTGTGAATTTATTCCACAATTTTTATTTCTTTGGTCTAAACATTTTTCCACCCCTCCCTATTGCTCTTGCTTTATAGATCTCCACTGCAGTCCTCTTCAGCATCCTCAAATTTCTAGTTTCCTAATTTTTTTCTTTCCTCTCCTTCAGTTGTATCAAGTGGTGTAGGAATAGAACTTGTATACAAGCACATTGGTAAAGAGGAGGGAATAATTAAGTTTTATACACCAAAAGTTATGTGTAGGCATCCCATCACCATGTTTTCATGCATGCATGTATTTTGCTTGCTGTTTCTTAGATGCTTTGCAGGAGAACTCCTGAAACAAAAATTCAGCTGGTGTTAAATCCATTCTCCATAGACTTTTGAACAGGATCAAAGACAAGTGTGAATCCAATGATATATCACTCTTGGTGTTGGTTAAAGAAACAAATACACACGAAACAATAAAGCATGGATTGAATTAACCTACATCTGAATTCTGCTTTATCACTTACTGGTTGTATGGCCCTGAGCAACTTTCTTAACCTCTCTAGGTCTGTGTCCTCCTCTGTAAAATGGGATTAGCTATTCCTTTTTTGCTAATATTATTATTTTGGCTTCCAAACATTTCATACTCTTGGTTATTCTCTGCCTATGTGTCACACTTTGCCTTTTAAAATGTGATATTCAGGGGCACCTGGGTGGCTTGGTCGGTTAAGCGTCCGACTTCGGATCAGGTCATGATCTCACGGTCTGTGAGTTCGAGCCCCACGTCAGGCTCTGTGCTGAGAGCCTGGAGCCTGTTTCAGATTCTGTGTCTCCCTCTCTCTCTCTGCTCCTCCCCTGTTCATGCTCTGTCTCTCTCTGTCTCAAAAATAAATAAACGTTAAAAAAAAATAAAAAAAATAAAAATAAAAATAATATAAAATAAAATGTGATATTCAGAGATGCATGTAATATGAACAAAGTGGCATATAGTAAAACTACACCTTCCTTGTCATGGACACTATACATGTATGAACACATCACAGGTTTGCATTAGCATGATTGCAACCATACACATTGTTGGCTCAGTCGTGGTCAATATCTGCAAGTCTTTTCTCACAAACTGCAGGCACGTCAGGTTCCTCATACCCAACTCTGACTCCTGTCCATCAAATGCAATTAAACTAACCAAAAAATAGGAGTTTGTGTTTATCTCAGTTAAGTTCCATGCTGTTTAAAAAAACAAGAGAAATGTTTCTCACCCACCATACATAGCCCAGCTCTACCAGTTGTCTGTGGTTTGCTGGTCCATGCAAAGGAGAAAAACAGGTGGTAGTCTTAGACAGTGATAGGAGAATGGAAAGTGTGCCAGCAAGAACCAGTGAGCGGTGTCATTTCAGAACATATGAAATATAGAAGCAACTCCTGGCTAATAAAAATTATCTTGTGGGGCATCTGGGTGCCTCAGCTGGCTAGGAGTCCAACTCTTGACCTCAGCTCAGGTCTTGATCTCAGGGTCATAAATTCAAGCCCGCACTGGGTGTGGAGCCTACTTAAAAAAAAAAAAAATTATCTTGGTAGAATCTGTTAATAGTTCTATCTGTCCACCTTCTGCTACCACTTCTCTCTCTCAACTTTTCACAGGACACTCAGAGTTCTATGACTGAGGATCTGAGTCAAGTAGACTTGGGGGAGCATCATGCTTGTGTCATGTACATGCTGTGTGAACCAGACTAAGCTACTTAACCTCCCTGAGCCTCTGCTCTTCTGCAAAATGAGGATAGCATTACCAAGCCTATCTAGTTATGAAGATTGAGTGAGATAAAATTGTTAAAGTGCCTGGCAAAGAGTGGATAGCAAGGAGTGTACTACAGGCAACTGTCCAAAGGGCAGCCTTTGGGAAATCATGGCCTGCAAATTCAAGCTCCTTAGCATGGCATGAGGCCTCTTTGGACATGGCCCTGCCTCTCTTCCCTCCACTCACCACTGTGGCAATTGAAAGACCTACCTATAGTTTCCTGAATATATCTTAAACTTGCATACTTCAATGCCATATTCATACTTTTCTCCCTGGAAGGCTAGCCACAATCCAGTCCAACTAGAAAACTTCTGCTCATCCTCAACATTCACCACAGATATCAGCTCCTATGTGAAGCATGTGTTGGGAGAAAATTCTTCATGGTTCTCTCACATTTCTGCACAAGAGAGGACAGCTTGCAAGAGAGACACCACCTACACTTGGTTCTGGCCTGTCTCTTCAAGGATGTTGGTATAGTAAATAGATGAGGAAGGCAGAGTGTCTCTCTGGGATAAAGGAGAGGCATGCTTACTGCCCATTGTAAGATTTGGGGTTGTTGTTTTTTTTTTTTTTTTTAATATACTTAAATTTTCTTGGAAGACAGTTTTACTTTTTTTTTGTTTATTTATTTATTTTGAGAGACAGAGAACCAGTTGGGGGAGGGGCAGAGAGCGAGGGGCACAGAGGATCCCAAGCAGGCTCTGGGCTGACAACAGAGAGCCCTTTGTGGGGCTGGAACTCACAGACCATGAGATCATGATCTGAGCCATAGTCAGACACTTAACCGACTGAGCCACCCAGATGTCCTGAGGTTTGGGTTTCTTAAGTTTAGGATTCCTCTGTAATACAACCTACTGTATATGCAGGTGACATTTGGGCCATTTTTATACAGCCCTGTGGAGTTTGTGGCTTAGGGAACTGATGCAAAATTGCTGGTACTTTGGCTACTGCTATTGCCATGAGTAATAAACTGTCCTTCATCTCTGACAGGTATTTTGTGTCTTTTACCAGTATTCACAACATGGTAGCAGGCTAACCTGTTAGCAGAGTAAAATCTGAGATCCTTCATACTTCTCGGTAGCATGCTCCCTCCCTTCCCATTTCATCTCCCTGTAGGGGTATACATTTCTTAAACTCTGTTCTCAAATTATCCCAAATATTGCACTTTATCACAATATTCAGTATCTACATACTTTTCTTGTAACTTTTCTTATCTGCGACATCTATCAGTGCCTAGAACACACCGAATTCTCTGTACTTCGCTAAATGAATGAATATGGTCAGTCCTCAGCAGTCCCTTTAAGAGTTTTCTCATTGCTGGTATATATCCAAGGGGATGTCCGGTGCTCTTGGATTCAGTTCTAAATGTCTTGTGCTCTCTTTTGTCACAAACCCTTGATCACCTCCCCTTTCCTGCCCTGGAATGACCACTTCGGTGCTGGTGCCTTATGAGTTACTCCTGGCTCCTGTTTCCACTCTTCTGCTCCAGTAACTAATAACTAGCAACAAATCTTCACCAAAGAGTCCCCCAGGACCTCTTTTCTTAGTTTCCATGTGAGACAACTACGAAGTATAGAAAACTTTTCATTCTATCAAGCAACTTATTGGTTATGCGTTGTTTTACATGCAAATCCACATAAATATGTCCTCTGTATTTTAATCCAAGCCAATGATAGTAAATGTAGACTAGAAAAGTTCATTTCCAAATACTGGACTTTACACTAGTCTCTCCAAGAACTTTCTTTCAATTGCTTTCCATCTATTTAATCAATATTTCAGTATAGTAATGTATTATTTCTTCAGTGAACAAATATCTATTCAGTTCCTCTTAACTGCAAGTCAGTGTCTTTCTCACTTTAAGGAACACAAAGATGAATCAGATATGATTTGTCCCCTCAAAATGTTAGTGATTAAGTATGTATAAGTTACATGCCACAAAAATACCATAAGGTTTAAGACAAAATAACATCTGTGCTGTGCCTGAAAATATAGATAAAATTTAGAAGGCTCTCAATACAGGATGGGGGTGAGGGTAAAGAAAGTACTTAGGTTCAGGGAAGAGGTTCTGCAAAGGCTCATAGTCAGGGCAACTCAAGTGCTATTAGGCAATCATCAGAAGTTTCACTTTGGCCTGAATGTTGAATACATTTAAGAAAAGATTGACTCTAAAGTTGTAATGGTAGGCTGAGGCCAGATCAGGGGTCCATTAGGATTAAGGCATTTGTTATTTAATGAACACTGTGGTTTTTACAGGCAATGAGGGGGCAGTGAAAGTTTTTTGATCAGAAGAAAAACTTGATCACAGGCAAGTTAACCTGGTAGTCACCATACAAATGAATTGGAACATGGAAAGATTGGAAGAGTTAGAAGTCTTTTGAGAGCCCATTCTACTGCAATGGCTCAGGTGAGAGGTACTGAGAGCTAAAACATGGCCAGTAACAGGAGATACTGAGTGGAGACAGATTTTAAAAGATTTCTGGGAGAAAGTTGACAACATGGAGCCCTTGAGTGGGAATGAGTAGATCTTCAAACAAATGTGATTTTGCATAATCCCTTTTAATATCCAACTAGTATTTTTCCAATATCATGAGATATGGGTGCTCAGATATCTTGTTGAAATCAAGATGTGTTTTACTTTTCCTTTTTTCTTGACCTACCTTGATATATGTATTCTTAGCAAATGTGGGCTTCTGCCTTGTCACCACCACTGCCTCCCTTATGCATTTACAACCCTCATTTTTTTATTGTCGTAAAAAAAACCCACATAATATAAATTTATTCTTAACAATTTTAAGTGAGAAGTAAAATACTGTTAACTATATGTATAACAGATTTCTAGAACATTTTCATCTTATGTAACTGAAACTTCATGCCTATTGAACCACAACTCCATTTCCTCCTCCTCTAGCCCCTGGCAACCATCATTCCTCTTTCTGTTTCTATGAGTTTGATTACTTTACAGTTTTTTTTTTAAATTTACTTTTAGGAATCTCTATACTCAACGTGGGGTTCAAACTCATGACCCTGAGATCAAGCCTCACATGCTCCACTAACTAAGCCAGCCAGACACCCCCGTTTATTTTAGATACCTCATATTAGTGGAATCATGCATTATTTGTCCTTTCATGATTGGCTTATTTCACCTAGCATAATGTCTTCAGGGTTCATCCATGTTGTAGCATATGACAGGACTTCTTTTTTAGGGCTGAAAAATATTCCATCACATATATATGTATATACCACATTTTCTTTATCCGTTTATCTGTTGATGCACATTTTGGTTGCTGCCACAGCTTGGCTATTGTGAATAATGCTGCAATGAATGTGGGTGTGCAAATAATTCCTCAAGATCCTATTTTCACTTCTTTTGATACACCCCTGAAAGTAGGATTCCTGGATCATATTATAAGTTCTATTTTTAATTTTTTAAGGGAACTCAATACCATTTTCCATAGCAGCTATACCATTTTATAATTCCACAAATAGTTACCACTCTCTTTTAACATAGTCCATTTCATGGGGTACCTGGGTGGCTCAGTCACTTAAGCGTCCAACTTTGGCTAAGGTCATGATCTTGCGGTTCGTGGGTTCCGGCCCTGCGTCGGGTTCTGTGCCGACTGATGACAGCTTGGAGACTGGAGCCTGCTTCGGATTCTGTGTCTCCCTCTCTCAGCTCCTCCCCCACTCACACTCTCTTTTTTTCTCTCAAAAATAAACATTAAAAATAATAAAATAGTCCATTTCAGAATGTTTCTAATGGCAAAAATTAAGCTCATCATCACTGAGTGATTTCTGAAATCATGAGACAATCATAGCATGTGATCCTTCTCCCAGGGCTGGTCTTCTAATCAACATAGTAGGAGCTCAATAAATATTTGTTAAAAGTTGAACAACTATAGACTTTTGCTGTCTTTTCTCATTCTCTCTGCTTCATAAACATACATAAATGGTCCTAGGATTTCATGGAATCAGAAAATATGCAGATATCAGAGGGTTTAAAGATCATTTGGTATAACTCCATAATTTGATGGGCAAAGTTATGTGATTCCCCCCTCTCCCCCACCACCAAAGTTGGGCCAGCTGACTTGAATTTACTTAATGAAACACCAATCCTTTTTTTTTTTTTTTTTTTTTTTTTTTACTTACCCTCATGTTTCAGTTCTCAAATATTTGGCTCTACTCTTTTCAGCCTGAGAATAATTGTTCTTGTTTCAGAATGTGAGAGCAAAAGGTAGTTGTTTATCAACGAGATTTATCCTTCAAGCAGGAAACTTTGGGAGATTAAATACCAAGGCACTTCCTATCTCTTTCGGGACAAATTTAGGAACTTTTGAAGGAAGTCATTGGAGTCGCCATCAGTATAATCACCAAACAAATTAATCAGATTTGACTCTTAAAAACTTGAATATTCAAAAATTAAGCCCACTTTGAAAGGACAAAGATTGATCACTAGTGGGAATATTTACTTACTAAATAATAATTACAATCATTTTTGGAGCTATGCACAGTTACTTTCCATGGATTATATCACAGCAGCCCATTGGTATTATACTTATTTCCCTTAAATAGATGAAATCTGAAACAATAAATGACTTGTCTATGTAATGCTGAAATTTGAACTCTAGTCTGCGAGACAGCAAAAATCATGTTTTTCATCAATGCTGGAATCTGTGGAGCACTCGAGAACTCTGTAAGAAGCCCTTGAGTAGTATATGCAGCCTGGTACGTGATATAAGACAAGTGTTATACAGGAAGGGAAATGTACCTGTCTGAGAAGACATGTACTGTGTTATTTAAAGAATTATGCTATAAATTCTGAAGCCAACAGAAATAGGTGTTAAAAAACAAAAAAAAAGTAGGAAAAGGAAAATAAAAAGAAAAAATAAGTTTAAAGGTAGAAAGGATTATATAGTAGAAAGGGCAACAAACAAATCAAAGCACATGAATTCTGACTCCCAGCTACAACTAACTAATGAGTGACCTTGGGTATTCTGCAAATTTTACATAATATACTATAATTACATCATCAGAGTAAGTTTATTACCACCTAACACAGGACAGTAAATATATCAGAAAAGTTCCATAGGGTTGTTCAATCTTATTACATTGTGTGTGTGTGTGTGTGTGTGTGTGTGTGTTACACATGTCACATATATTATTTTATTTCATAGTGGATGCAATGCTATTTTCTTCTCCAATGCAACTCAAGGTGCAAAGCCATCCTATAAGAATCAAAGGCCTCTATGATCAATTAAAATGTTAAAAGGAAGGCAAAGTGGCAGTTTTTTTAAAAAAAAGTTCTCCCCCTGCTTTTTAGCTTATCTCTCCCCACCCCCAGCCTTTATACTTCTGATTTAGTCAAGAAAGAGAGTATAAAAGCATCTTATTAGCAATTCTTATGCAGGAAATATGAGCGCTTGGGGTCAATTGAAAGGAAACTGGGAGAAGGGGGAGTCAAGAGGAAGAATGTCACACAATTAGACAATTTAGTTTAGCCACACACAGTTAAGGTATCATGCAAATTTGTGTAAATTTCAGATATTTAAAACATCCTTGCAAGTATTTCGTTTTATTACCTCTAAACACTTTCCCCTTTCCATGAACCTTTATTCTGATGCTTAGAAATAGTTCTAAATTCATCTAAATTATTAGTTAGGTTTTGGAGGCAGTATAGTCAAGGGTATTACTGTTTTACACGGGTTAAAAATTGTTAAACAGGCTGATCCTTATTATAGAAAGCTTCCGGGGAAGGTAGTGCTGCCCTCCCAGCAGATGTTCTAAAACTGTTGATCCTCCCCCGCCCCTTTTTTTCATAAGGAGGATTTGGGGAACATGCTATAGGCAGTGTGTTGGTGTCTTAGTGACAAAAGCTAGATTTCTGTCTGCAGATTTCATTAAGGTTAGCTTTTAGCCTGTGCCCTCATCATGTGCCACAGATTTAATTTTGGATTAGCAAGTGCTAATCCACATGGAAATGCTCTCTATGATCCACATATGTTTAGCAACCTGATTACATTTTTAAATGTACCTTTTAACTCCTCTTGTTATCCTTAATTCTAAGAGATGTGAACAGATTAATAATATTTGTGTCTTTCCTGGTCAGTTTAACTTCTAACCAGGTAGTCTATGGAAAGCCTAGTCCCCCAAGGCAAGCCCAGAGAATCTAAAAATTTCTTGATCTCGCCTCAACTTTTAGGACAGGCCTTTTGTATTCACCGTTCTCATGAATTAAAGGACTTGACTAACTTGAGATACAGATAGTAGAACGTCTCCCTAAAAGGTTAATTATTCATTTCAGGGTACTCTTCGGAGATGTTTTAAGCCAGTGCTGCATCTGATGGGGGCAGGGAGGGTAAAAGCCATCCCCAAATGGGGCTTAGCACCCGGAGATGCCTCCAGTCGAGCTAACAAATCTCCGAAGTGGGAATAGTCAGTTTTCCCTCCACAGGGCCTCGGCGTGTGAGGGAAGGAGGGGGATGGGCAGGGGGCCATCAGGGGAAAAGTCTCCGGCCTTTCCACGTCTCTCAACACCATCCCTCCCCCCACCCGCCTGCTCTTTCCCGGAATCCTAAACAAGCGGGCGGGAGAGGGGCCCCGGGGGATGGCCGGACCTCGAGGCTTGGCCTTTGTGGCTCTGTCCTCGACGGTGGCGGGCAGGCAGGGGGGCGGGGCCGCGGCCGGAGACCCTCAGCCGGGGCTTGACCCCCAGGTGCATTGTCCGGCGGGGCCCGCCCCCTCCCCGCGGGACAGCGACAGGGCCGCCACTGACCCCCTCCTGCCGTCTCCATCCGCCGGCCGCACCGACCTCGCGGTCCCCAGACCAGGGGCCAGATGTAGAAAGTAGTCCCAGGCCGGCAGCGGCGGCGCTGTCCACTCCGCCGCCCCCGCCCCCTCCAGCCGCCGCCTCACTCCGCCCCCAGGCCGGACTCTCGGGTCCCCCCCGCCTCCCGCGAGCGGGTGTCCGTGCGCCGGCCTCGCCGAGACCACAGACACCCGCAGCCGGCCGCGCAGTGCCACGCCACGCCGGACCCCGAGCGGGAAGCCAGGCTGCGCGCGTCCAGCCGCGGCGCGGGGAGAGCCCGGAGGCGGGGGCCGGCAGGAGGACAGCGGCTGCAGGGCGGCCGGGGAGCATGCCCACGCAGCCCAGCTGAATGGCGCCTTCTCTGCGACCCCTCGCCCGGCTGCGACCGCCAGGGATGCTGCTCCGCGCGCTCCTGCTCCTGCTGCTCCTCGGCTCCGGTCCAGGTGGGAGCGCTTTCTTTTGCGTGTCTCTGCGCCTGTGGGGTTGGAGCAGGCGCGAGTGGGCTGGGGAAAGAAGAAACCGGGGCGGGGGGCGGGTGTTGGGGGAGCGGCGGGGTCCTCCGCGGTGCGCTGACCACCGGATCCTGCCCGCTCCCTGCAGCCAGTCGGGAGCCCCTGTTGGAGGCGCGAGCGGCTCGCGGGCGCTGCGGGGGCGCGCGGGCAGAGCTGTGGGCGACTCTCCTGGCGCACGCCCCTCCTCGCAGCGCTCCCTGAGCCGCAGGCTGCAGGGCCGTGGCGCCCGCTGTCCACTCATCCCCCTTTCTCCTCGCGCCATTGTCCGGGCTCCGGCCGCGTCCCAGCGTCCGCTACCAGCCGCAGTTCCGCGCCGCCCGCCCGGGCCGCCGCGGCGCACGTGGCTTTATTTATATTGTTTCCTTAGTGGCAGCCTTGCCACGCAGGGGGCGCCGCGGTTTCTCGAGGCTTCCCCTTTTTGCAGTGGGGTTTCCTCCATGTTTTAGGGCTGGGGGAAAAATGGGTGAACTCAGCGTCCAGGTCAGCGCCCCGAGTGCCCCCATTTTCCAGGATCCAGATCAAGAGAGGAGGAAACAGGAGGGGTGGAATTGGAAAGACAAGAGGGTTGGAAGGTGCGTGGCTGATTTGTGCTCTGGAGGGGAGGAAGGTATTTAAAGAGGTTGCCCCCCCCCCCAAACACACACCCCACCCCTTGTAGCCAGGTGTTTTGGGGCAGGGCCTGAAGTGTGTAAGAATGTGAAGATTCCTCCAAACTCCAGGTTAGCCTTGTGCAAACTTGGATGAACTAATTTTTCTCGTTTGTGTCTGTGTTGGTTTACCCTCAAATAGATAAAAATGTAAAGTGGATGTGGTGGTTGCAGGAGACGGGGAGGAGAGATGTTCAGGAGAACGGGTACAGGTTACAAACCCCCGACTTTCCTCTTCTCTGGACGAATTAGTTTTTGTTAACATGAAAAAAGGATCAAAGTCAGATGTGACTCGGAAACACAATGGGCGCCTTCCGGAGCGGTCCTCGAAGCGCCGGGCTGTTAGGGTCGCTCGAGTAATCCCAGGCATAAGTTAGAGGTCCGCAGCCGTAGCGTGGGAGCGTGACTAGTGTGTAAGTTTCCCGAGGACCTGCCTTGATGAGAAACAGATCAATCCCGGGAATTTGTAATCATGGATTCAGAACATCAGAAGGAAGATTAAATGTCCCAAAACTCCTAACACTCCCCAATCAATATGCCAGACTTTAGCTGGCCTTTGCACCGAATGCAAGAGGTGACAGGGTATTCGGTGGTCATTGCATGCCTTCTCCTGGCAGGGACAGTGTGTTTGCTTAGGATGAAGCCTTTCCTCTTCTCATAAAAAATGTGTATTGGTTGATTAAGCAATCTCCTATCCCTGTTAGACTGTTAGGACCAATTAGTCACGCACTTTTTTCCAGCAGTTGGTGGTTCTAAAAAAAAAAGAAAGAAAGAATAAAAAGAAATAAAAGTTTTCTAATCCGATCACCCCCTGAGTACAATCACCAAGAGTTACCAACATTTCAAAGTTGACTGTCCATTAAATACCTACCTTACTCTGCAGATAGTAAGTAAATGGTTCTCTTTCAAGGAGAGGAGATAGAGTCTTTGCTGTAAAAGGACAGATATAAAGATGCAAACTTGTAATTTGTCACAAAAGATAAACGTACTTCCCAAAGGAGTAGGTGCCAAGGGGTCCAAAACACTTCAAGGGACAAGGAAATAAACTTGCTTGTTCACAGAGTTGGAGTTTTGCTAATGATTTCTTGTAAAATTAGACTTTTACGACTTACTCTGTTCAAGATCTTTTTGACAAGCTTGTAAAAGTAGCAAACAGCTTGTGCTTTCCTGACGATTTTGATACTCTAGCAAGGAACTTGAGAACACGATTCTTACAAGGCAGAGAAGATCATGAAATCTTCCCTATGCTTTTAGAGTGGATGTAAAAGGTGATTTTCTGATTTGTTGAAAAGGTTTGCTGAAGCTTAGATTGGTTTATTAAGGTATTTATAGGGTAACTAATATGGTTTGTTAAACTTTGTCATGTTACACCCTGCATATGTGTGTTACCATTGTGTGTTAAGAAATGATTTTATACCTATAATTCTGGATATGCCCCCCCTTTTTCCTTATAGGAGTGTGGTGCTTTAGTGAACTGTTTTTTATAAAAGAACCACAGGATGTAACTGTCACAAGAAAGGACCCAGTCGTTTTAGATTGCCAGGCTCATGGAGAAGTTCCCATTAAGGTCACATGGTTGAAAAATGGAGCAAAAGTGTCTGAAAATAAACGGATCCAGGTCCTGTCTAACGGCTCGTTATACATCAGTGAAGTGGAAGGCAAGCGAGGAGAGCAGTCTGATGAAGGATTTTATCAGTGCTTGGCAGTGAACAAATATGGAGCCATTCTTAGTCAAAAAGCACATCTTACGTTGTCAAGTAAGTATTTAAATTCTTCGTTGTTTGACACTTTTCATGGCTACATTTTGATGATATTTTTGATACACTATGTGCTAACCCTGAAAATCACACAAACATTAACAATTACCTGGAGTAGTAGATGATGCTAACTAAAGCATGCAGAAAAATTTGAGAAAAAATAAATAAATTTGGATGAGTGATTAAGAACAAAAGTCAGGTTAGGTTTAGAACACCTAAGTCTGTAGAAGTGGCTTTATATAAATTTAAGTGTTTGACATTATGGGAAGAGTTGGTTGTAAAAGTTTGGCTAAAACAGCAAAAGTTCTAAAATCTCATCTTTCGTAAATTAATAATTAAAATTTTAAAATCACAAGCAAATCTTCCTGCTTCGTAGATGGCCCTTGAGTGCTAAATCTTTCTTAAAGCCCAACCTTCCATTTCTCCGAGTGCTTTAAGATCACTCATGTTGCTTTCTAATTGTAGAGAGGGCATTGGCCAGTAATTCTCAAGCCTTTGAAGTATTCCTAGTCTTTTTCTGCTGGGAAAGAAAGAGGTTAAGGCCATTTCCATATTATGCTTAATGGATTTAAACCAGATCTTGCCCCCTTTATTCCAGTTGTCATAAAGTTTGCTGTCTAATGATTTCCTTTGTATGAACAGCCCCATCAGATCAGCCATTTGTCCAAGTGATCCAGTGGTTGGTGTCTGACCTGATATGTTGGGTGTAAAGATGGGCGTAGGATAGACGGGGATCTCCTTGTTCCCACTGAGGCTTTCCACCTTCTCAGGAGATCTAACATGCAGCACTCAAAATGACAATAGGCAGTGTAAATCTTAAAATAACAACTGTATCTTAAAAACAGTTTTTACAGGCATCCTAGCTACATTCTTTTGTTGATCCACAAAAGATAGATTTTGTGCTGCACCAACAAATTGATCATTTACAGGATGAACAATAGGAAGAGGGAGCTCTTAAGATAAAAACTTAATCTTAAGGAACTAGTTTCTTCAGGGCCTACACAGTTGAAATTTAGGGAGGTATTGGCAGGGGTTTTCTAGGTGACTCACTATGCCATAATAGTGTATGGCAATGTATATGCTACCATTGTATTAGTATTTACTTGTGCAATAATGATTAAATGTAGAAAATAAGTTGCAAGCAAGTATGTTTATATTGAAATATGTCAGAAAAGTAGAAGAGTTTCTAATTTTAGCCCTTCCCCAGAGTAGCAAAAAGCTCAGAATTTCTGATAAACTTTCTCTTTTGTTTTCCATAATCAGTGGCCAGTAATCATTTTGTTGTCGAGTGATGTTTTTTTCTGTACTGTGCTGTTTTCAGGACAATGTGCTTTTTATGCTTATGTTTGGTTGATTTAATTTTTGTGTAACATAAAGTTGTTCTATCGAGTTGTAAATTTTTCACCTTTTCAGTGTTGTGGAAAATGTTTCATCCCCAGGAGCTGTAGCTTGTATTTCTTTCCTGGAGAGGAGAGGAACAGGATAGAAAGGTGGAGGGAGGCAGATGGGCCTTGAAAGGATGAAGCATTTATCATGACCACACACTATTTCCAGGACCTCCTTAGAAGCCTGACAAAAAAAAATTCTAGGGCACCGAGAAATACCTTGAACACACACACAGCTTTGAAGTCTGAATAGCATAGTGAGTGTTATTAACAGTGAAACAAATTTAGTGTTGGCTTTTTGAGCATCTATTGATTTTTGTAACTTTGTAAAAAATAATGGATAGTAAATATTAGATGTGAATCATTTTGAAAGCTGTTGTAGTGAGGTTGTTTTCATATAATGAATAGGGGAAAAAAACCTTTCTAGTGAAACTATGTAGAACTTTGCTTTGCTGTTAAATGTCAACTGTAGTCAGTTACAGGGACCACACTTCATAGGCACACATTTTATTTAACTCTGCGGAGGTATTTTGCTAGGACATTGCATTCAGTATTATAGATTTAAAATTAATGCATGCATAGTGGTTTTAGATTTCCCTTTAGAAATTTGAGACTTCTTAGAGATTCTGAATTCACAAAGTTAGTTTTGATATTTAAGAAGCAATGTTCAATGATGTGGGCTCAAATGGCTTTATCCTATGTTCAGAGTAAAGACGTTATACATATTAAACAGGAAGAGGATAGGCATTAAATGGACATTCTGTTTTGCTTTTTTTTTTTTTTTAAGCTAGTTCTCCTAGTTATTGATAGCAGCAGGGTGCAAGTGTGTTCTTTTTATTTTCTAATCAAAGATTTGTCAGCAAAGCATATCTTTTGGCTCAGAAGTGTAATAATACAGCGTCTGAAACTCTAAAACTTTAATCTGCACAAGTTTAGATTTTTAACACACGGGCAATCAAGTCTTGGTTTCTAAACTTAGGAACTAGAAGCTGAAAGTTGCACTCTAGGCAAGAATTCCATTATTCATGTGTAAATTAGGAATTCACAGGGTTAAAAGGTTAGAAACTGGCCAGGATGAGGTTTACCCTTGTGATAAAGAGCAGATGACCCTCATTCATTGGCCAAAGCTTTCATGTAGCTCTTCTGCAAAGTTAGTTATTGCCATGAATTGTTCTTGAGGAATGCAGAAATTCAAATGTGAACAGGCCTTTCCTTAAGTGTCACTATGGAGCCTTATCTCCCAAGCACATCAGAGCTGGCTGCAGGGACAAGGTTCCTCCCCAAAGGCCTGGAGGCTTGCTTTCCTGTTGTTCATCCAAGCACAAAAGAATTTGTCTTAGTTTTTCTAAGGCATCCCATTTTTAAAGGAAAGTATAGGGTTAAAGTAATATTTAGGTTTTTTAAAAAGATAATCCTTTTTATGGATAGGCATTTTAGCTGTTTTACATTTTCATGAAATTAGAATAGAAAGGGGAATGTGTGGGAGGCCCTTCTTCTGGTTGTATGCAAAGCAAGAACAGAGGATTAAGCGGTTTCCTATAAATTTCAGTGTTTTTAGCTTTTGGCAAATCAAATTTTCACTTTCACGGGTGCTAAATCTTCACTCTAAATAACTTAATTTAAATATTTTAGTAGTAAGAAATAATCTGTGGGCATTTTGATGTTTCTTGCATTCTTAACATTAAAGTAAGATAAATTTCATAGGAAAGCATTAGTGTTGTAAAATGGTCTCATATTTCAACAAGTTTAAATGAAGATAAGAGAAGAGACATTTGAGAGAAGTAAAGGAGGAGGCGGGTTGTGTTCTGTGATGTGTAAAAGACTGGCTGTAAGCTAGTGATTGAACAGGAAGCTAGTTGTTTATTTCCTTTCCATAAAAGGTGGAAATTGAAGTCTTTGGATAGAGGGAAAGAGAACATAAAGCTGGTTTATATTTCTTAGGTATTTCAGGACTGTTCACATGGGTGAAAAATAATTTTTAAAGTGAGTATTTGTAGCTGGAAGACCATAGTATTGTAACTTTATGATTTTTTTTTTTCAAAATTTTGAGGTTAGTTTTGGCATCTACAAAGTTGGGGTGGAGGAGGGGGAAGATGGTCTGTTTCTATACCTTTACATGGCAATAGTGATTTCTTTTAAAAGGATGTAGTTTGTTTTCCATGGATAAAATGTTTATCACTTCAGTTTAAATGGAGATGACACTTGAGAGGTTTTTTGGTGTTGTTCTTGTTAGATTAATGAAAAACTGTTCTATGAGTGTGATTTCTGTTTTCAAGAGTAATACATAAATTATAACCCAAAGTCGATGTTGAAATGAGTTCAGACATATTGAGAACATTTAATGATTCACATTAAAAAAAAAAAAAAGGTGGGTGGTTGAAAAGAAAGATAAGCACTGGGAGAGTGTTAGCCTACATTTTGAATTTTATTAATGATCAGGAACCCAAGATGAAGCTTTTTGCTACATTGTTACTTTTTACTGAGATTTGTAGGTGCTGTAAAGGGTAGAGCTTCTCTTACATGTGTGCAATTCACTTCAAGCTCTAATTCAAGAGTAGTAGCAAAAGTAAAGGTCATTTGATTTCAGAAAAATAAGACAGAACTGAGGTATTGAGAGAGACCAATCTACCAACACTGTAGGTAAGGTTTACATGATGCTTTCTGGGATCCAAGGTCTTTAAAGAGAAGCGGTGATAGTTCAGAAGTGTATGTTTAACTTAAAATTTGACCATCTTAAAATTGCTTCAATCAGAGAAGTAAAAGCACATAGAGTTCTACAGGCTTATATACGATGACACTTAGTTCTTTAAGTCTGTCTACTTAAAAGGTTTATCAGGTACCTGATAATCTCTGGGTCATGGAACCAGTTTTTCCCACTTTGCACTTGATTAGTGAGGATCATTTCTCATCGTCAGAAACCTGTAACACTATCTCACTGTTGTTCAAAGTTGTTGGATTTTAAATTTTATAACCAAGCAGGATCCATTAAGGGGTATAATTATGATTTGCTTTAAGATGTATATAAGTTTGTTTATTTTATTTCTGTCCAGCCTCTTAATGGAATTTTGCAAGGGCATTTGGTATGCCCTCTTTTGTCAGCTATCTCTGATTAGTCTAAAGAAAGGGTCTCACTCTCAGCTGTTGTTTGCCAAGGGATTTGTTGTCATTGCTCCTGAATTTAACAGCTGGGCCTATTGATGGAGTCCAAAGCAATTTAAAAGAACACCAAAAAACCAAAGAACAACAACAAAAAAACAAACAAAACACAAGAAACAACCAAATCTTTTAAGCAAGGTGTTAGGTTGAAGGAGTATTTCAATTAATAAATAAATGTATTTGAGGTTACTTTTTTGAAAAGCCTAATATTCCTAGCTACAATTTTGAGAGGTGATTTTTCTCTCTCATAGGCAGATTTGCTCACTTAGGATTGATTACTTTCAGCTTTTAAATTGGCATTTTCTGTGCTCACTTTGGCAGCACATATACTAAATTGGCATTTTCTATTTATATGAAAAATAATAATGTTGGACATTTTGTTGAGGATCATACTTGAATTTTAAGAACAGCTGTGGTTGTGGAGATGTTTTAAGAGAAAACTTAAAAATTGTACCCCAGCTTAAGTTTTCACTTTCAGTCAAGACTATTTTAATATACTTCTGATTTTCCAGACTCTTTAGTAAAGCATTTTTTTAAATCATCATTTAAATTTGGTAAATAAGAGAGTAAGAAGAAGACACAGTTGTGATCACTGAACAATAAATATTGGCAGTTGTCTTAACATGATAGTCTGCACATAGCAGTCTCACAGCCAGCAGTTGCAAAAAAGGTAAAAATGTACTAACTTACCTTCAGTGGCTGTAATTCTGTAGCCAAGTGAATCGCTCCAGGGATATGTATTGCAGAGAATAAAGGTGTCATCCTCACAAAGGTCTCTGACACTAATCTGACAAATACTTTCCTGACTTTTACATTCCTTTTTTCTTTTTTTCACTTCTGGTTCTCAGAAACTGCTTTTGATGAGCTTTAAAAGCAAAATTCTTATAGGCTGAGCAAAAGGCATGACTTAAAAATGTTTATTCTTTCAGTTTCTGGAGGGTTTGCCCTTTATGCATGTTTGTGTGTATTTGTCTGTGTATGTATATGTATGTATGTATTGCTTTAGCATTTGTGATTGGATTAATCAAGTGACTATTGGAGAATACAATCATTATCAGGGTTCTGGTTTCAAACTTGTATCCTCACTGAGCTTATTTCTAAGGGACTGATGGAAGGGAAATTTTCTTTTAAAGATTCACTTTATGAAATGATAGTAAATCCCCATTTAAAATAGTGTGATCGTTTTTGTGTGTGCTTTTTTAATGATGCTGCTTTATATGGACTACTTTCTCTAAATCATATTCTTTTGGAGTGATCCTCCACAAAGGCCTTTGTATTATTTTGTGGTCTTTTTGGTACTACTCAAAATGGATCTTTCACTCCACCAACCTTAAAAAACAATAACAACAAAAAAGATACTGTATTTCCTGTGGATTGCATTTCTCAGGGTTTCTCAGCTTTGGTGCGATTGACATTTGGAGCTAGGTAATTCTTCATTGCGGAAGCTGCCTTACGCAATGTAGGATGTACATCAGCATCCCTGGTCTGTGCATACCAGATGCCAGCAGCACCCCTTCCCAGTTGTGAAAACCAAAAAACGCGTTGTGGGAAGCAAAACCACCCCTGGTTGAGAACTACTGGTGTTTCTGACAGAGGTGCAAAACTTTCCAAGTGATATTGGGCCATTACTTATTTTAATGGTGTCTGTTTTATGCTTGATAATCTACTTTTTTTGGGTGTTAACAGCACTAAATTTATTGATTGAAGAAGTAGTTACTATTTTTAAGTATTGTGAAGGAAGCTTGATTAAGAAAAATGTGTTTGGGTCATTTTTTGTCTGAGTGTGAGTGATGTCGTCTCTCCATTCCTTATTCACACAAGGTACATTTAAGCCTGCTATTAAGACTTCACTCTTCTATAGGTCCATTCATTTTGATTGTAGTATTTAGATCTTTTCTTGAGGATATCTAGTCAAAGAATAAATGGAAATTGCAGTGAACCCTGTTTATTCAGTGCATTTTATTTTCTTGATGTGCTGGGCATGGTAGTTGAAAAAATACGATAAATCTCCATGTGTGGTAAATATTAAAAAAACATCTTTTGTGATGATCTGCATGGACACAAGTAAAACTGTATGAGGTTAACAGCCCAGAGAATAACATTTGCTGTGTGGTAGGTGGTTCTTTGAGTGAATGGTGAACAGAAATCTTTTCAGCTGACTCAACAGTACCAGAGACTGACTTTGGGCAGAAACAATTTAACTTTCTCTAGATAATGATGTAAAGATGGTAGTGTCTTGAGAGGGAATCAAGGGTAAGTAAAGGGAAAATAATTAGACACTATAGTATGTTAACTAGCACACAGAAAGTTGCAGGCAAATTTTGAGTGGTTATTATGAAGTACTTGTTTTAGATTACTTGATAGCAGTGGGTGGGGATTTCATATTCTTCATCTTTCTCAAAGTATCACTCTTTGTGTTTGGCTTTCGTTTTGGTTAGCTATTTATGCTAGTTAATATTGCTGTATGCAGTTAGTCAGCTGTAGGGCCAGTAGCCACTGGTTGCCCAAGTGGCCATTGAGATGGATGAAGGAGGGAGCATAATCTTTTCATGAGTGGCTCTAGTGCTGAGCAAGGATGGCTGAACATTAGCTTTGTGTGTTCTACTCCAAAAAAAGTGCTTGGAGTAGAACAAATCATCAGTTCAAATTAGAAGAGAAAAATGCACATTCCCTTATGTTTAAGGAAAATAGTATTCATGTCAAAATAGAATTTTAGTGTTCTTCAGTTCTTGTTTTCTTATTCTTGTAGTCATTTCATAAAGAAACTATGAAGTTGACAGGTGCCAATAACTTGTAAATATTCTTAATGCTGCTATAGATTTGAAATGAACCAAGCAAGCTTGGTTCTAACTTTATTTTTTTTTCAACGTTTTTTATTTATTTTTGGGACAGAGAGAGACAGAGCATGAACGGGGGAGGGGCAGAGAGAGAGGGAGACACAGAATCGGAAACAGGCTCCAGGCTCCGAGCCATCAGCCCAGAGCCTGACGCGGGGCTCGAACTCACGGACCGCGAGATTGTGACCTGGCTGAAGTCGGACGCTTAACCGACTGCGCCACCCAGGCGCCCCTCTAACTTTATTTTTTTAATATTTATGTACTTATTTTTGAGAGAGAGAAAATCCCAAGCAGGCTCCATGCTATCAGTGCAGAGCGCGCCGCAGGTCTCAATCCCACGAACCGTTAGATCATGACCTGAGCTGAAATCAAGAGTCAGATGCTTAACTGACTACCCACCCAAGTGTCCCCCTGCTGCTATGTTTTTCAGTTCAGTTGCTCAGAGCAGTGGTGGAAAAGCAGAAGGACAAAAGACCAAAGAACCAATCATTTATTTCTTCTCCATTGCTGGTGACTTATATGACTGTAGACAAATCACTTAATCATTCTGATCCCTACCTGTCTATATGTAAAACTGGGTAGTTGGGGGGGAAAAAAGGAGGGGGGGATGGATGTTGAGCAACACAGTACTCTTATTTTTGTAATTCAGTTATTGTAATTCTAAGTAAATGGCCAATAAATTATATTTTTTACAAGACTGAGTCCAATCATACATTGTAAGAGAATGATTTAAGTCATTGAGAGAAAATTAAAACAGCTTGACCATTATTTAACTTAGTACTTTTAAGAATTCATAGTATTGCTGTGAATCATAGGGGAATCTGTTTTGGTGGGTGGGGGGAGTCTTAAACCAATACTGATTCATTTGAATTAGTACTGTTTTTAAGTACTATTTTTAATAGTACTATTTTTAAGTACTATTTTTAAGTATTTATTTTATAGAAAAATAAGTTACTTTGGCAGTGGGCAGTTCAGAATAGTTGGGCCCTTTGAAGGTTGGCATAGTATATGAAAGATGTAACTTCACAAATGTGTCTGGTTTTGCTAACAATTAATAGTGTATTCTGATATTTATTGACTCTTTTAAAAAAAATAGTGCTAGTTTCATCTTAACAGCTTTGCTAGTATATTAGTGTTTTAGTAGAAATAGATTATGCTGCCTCCTCCCACCCACCACCAATTCCTATTAAGAATGATAAGGTTTAATTTTCCCCCCAGCCTTCAAACTGAGTTAGCTTGAGTCCCTCTGATTGGATTTAAAGTAACTCCAATTAAAATATTGACCTCAAAGTGAACACATAATAAGAAAAAAATGCTTTGATGTTGGTATTGCTGTTTTGGTATTTCTTTTTAAAAGAGAGATGACAACTTTTTAAAAATAATTTTAACAGTTAAATATATTTACTGGTTTTTAAAAATAAAGCTCATTTTTTTATGTGTTCTAGAAACATATGCTTAACATATGTTTTATATGTTAAATAAAGCTCATTTTTATATGTTCCATGCTGTCCTAGTAATACTTTTATCATAATTTTACTTGAGGGATCAACTTCAGTAAAGCAGCAAGATTACCAAAAAGTTTCACCAGAATATTATTAGAGTTATCCCAGTGATGGAATACGATTTCTTCAAAACCTGCAAGGATCTTTACCTGGATGATTTGCCACATTTTTAGAAATCTGTGATAATATATGAAAGATAGTATACCAGTAGGAGAAACTTGGTGAAATTTAAGTTTAATTTTCAGTCCACCAGATGTCTGCTTGGAAGCTATGATATTTAAGGAGAGAATTTTACTGCTTAGGAAATGGTACACTGAGAAATTACAAGTGAATCCACAGTTGGTCAGTAGAGAAGTGACTGATTTCTTATACTAGAATTGACTCTTCTCAGGACAAAAAGAAGCTGACAATCAGAAGTTTTGCCCTGTTAAACAATTTTCAGAAGGGAATGACATTTTTAAAAAATGGAATGAAAGACCAAGAGAAAGTACATTATTAGTTTTCTGATTTCCAAACTTTTAAAGACTTGTTAAGATACTGGCCATGAGCATTTTGAAGAGATAAGATTTTCTGAAACCTATAGTCAGTAGAAAGTCCTTGCTCCCTAATTTGTCTTGCGGTATCATTTAGCATTCCTTCAACATGAGTTAAGATCAAACTTGTAGTCATAGAAATTTCTATTTCGCCAATAAGGATTATGAAGTTGGAAGGAGTACCTTGCCCAGGGGTACAGATGCTAGATCTGGGACCAGAGCTCAGGTTAGCTTAGAGTCTAGTCATGAATTTGCAGTGTTTAAGTTAAAGATTTTCTGGGATGCCTGTGTGGCTCAGTTGGTTAAGCGTTCCGACTTTGGCTCAGGTCATGATCTCACGGATCATGGGTTTGAGCCCTGTGTCGGGCTCTGTGCTGACAGCTCAGAGCCTGGAGCCTGCTTTGGATTCTGTGTCTCCCTCCCTTTCTCTCCCCTCTCCTGTTCTTGCTCTGTCTCTCAAAAATAAGTAAACATTTAAAAAAATTTTTATCCTATGTATTATGTGGAAATGTATCCTTCTATATTCAAATATATTTCATCTAGTCCGGAATATAGAAAAGAGAATGGTAATGGAACTGACCCTGATATTAAAGACACTTCTTTAATTTCGTAATATTTATTTTGAAAGTATGACTTTGGGGTGCCTGGATGGCTTAGTTGGTGAAGTGTTCAACTCTTGGTTTAGGCTCAGGTCTTTATCTTGTGGTTCTTGAGATCCAGCTCCATCTGGCTCTGTGTTGACAGCATGGGGCCTGCTTGAGATACTCTCTCTCCCCTTGTCTCTCTGCCCGTCCCCTGCTCACGCTCTTTTGTGCTTGTGTATCCTCTTTCTCTCAAAAATAAATAAACTTTTTTTTTTAAGAATGACTGAAAAAAAACAAAGTATGACTTGGGGTGCCCGAACGGCTGAGTCATTTGAGCATTTGACTTCTGCTTAGATCAAGATCTCTTGGTTCCTGAGTTTGAGCTCCCCGATTGGGCTCACTGCTGTCGTGCAGAGCCCGTTGTGGATCCTCTGTCCCCCTCTCTCTCTGCCCCTCCCCTGCTCACACACCACACTCTCTCTCTCAAAAAAAGAAAAGTATGACTTTATCAATGCACAACTCACCCTTTACTACTGTATTTGTATAAGGTTTTGTTGTTGATGGTGATGTAGTAAATAGGCAATTTTGAAATAAAATCACTAATGTGTTTCTATTTAAAATGTCCTGTAACGCTTCATGGAATTTCTTTTCCTGTGTAGAACCTCAGTGCAGTGAGATTGACGTCCAGTCCTTTTAGAAGTTTGGCAGTTGATATATTTGTACAAATGGAAGTTTGAGCTAAAGCAGTGGTTTTCAATGTATTTTTAAATAACTCCAATGGAGTGAGGCTCTTTCATAGTCAAAAGGTTGAGATTTGGGGTGTGTGGGTGGCTCAGTTGGTTAAGTATCTGACTTTTGATTTCAGCTCAGGTCATGATCTCATGGTTTGTGAGATCCAGCCCTGAGTTGCACTCTGTGCTGACAGTGTGGCACCTACTTGGGATTCTCTCCCTCCTTCTCTTCTCTCTCTCCCCTGCTCTCTGTCTCTCTCACACACGCACTCCCTCTCTCTCAAAATAAATAAACACTTAAAAAAGAAAAAAAAGGTTGAGATTTAAATAAATGGTTGATTATGTGTCATTATTATTATCTCCTGGAAAGATGGGCATAGTGATAGCCTATGTGTAGCATGGAAATTTTCTTAGTAGCAGTTTTATTGAGCTAGAATGCATAGATCACAAATTTCACCTTTTGAAAGTATTTATTATTCTTTGGGTTTTATGCATCTGTCACCACTAATTCAAGAATATATTCATCACCCCAAAAAGAAACCCCACACCTCCTGGTTGTCCCTTCACCTACACACTGGAACCACTAATCTAATTTCTCTCTCTGGGTTTGCCTATTCTGGATGTATCATAAAAATAGAATTGTACAGTTTGTGGAGTTTTGTGTCTGGTTTCTTTCACTTAGGATAATATTTTCAAGGTTCATCCATGTTGTAGTATGTATCAGTACTTCATTTTCATGGTTGAATAAGATTCCATTGTATCATGCACCGCATTATATTAGTCTAGTCATCTGTTGATGAACAATTGGATTGTTCCTTCTTTTAGCTATTGTAAGGAATTCTGCAGTGAACATGGGCATGCAATTATCTGAGTCCCTGTTTTCACTTCTTTTGGGCATATGCCTAGGAGTGGAATTGCTAGATTATATGGTAATTCTACATTTAACCTTTTGGGGAGCCACCTAACAGTTTTCCATAGTCCCTGCACCATTTTATATTCCCACCACTAATGTGCAAGGGATTTAGTTTTTCCATGGCCTCACCAATACTTGTTATTTTCCTTATTATTATTATTATCATTATCCTATAGTAAATGTGAAGTGTTATCTCATTGTGGCTTTGATCTGCATTTCACTAATGACTAGTGATCTTTTCATGTATTTATTGGCCATTTGTAAATTTTTTTTTTGGAGAAGTATCTACTGCCCTTTTTTAAAAGTAGGTTGTTGATTTTTTGTTGTTGGGTTGTAGTAGTTTTTGTTTGTTTGTTTTACATATTCTGGATATTAAACCCTTATCACTTTTATGATTTGCAAATATTTTCTCCAATTCTGTATTTTGTCATTTCACTTTTTTGATCACTTTCTGGTTAATGTCCTTTGATGCACAAAGTTTTTAATTTTTATTAAATCCAATTTATTTTTTCTTTTGTTGCTTATGCTTTGTTATACCCAAGAATCCATTGCCAAATCCAGTGGTAGGAATCCAACTTCACACTTTTGCATGTGGAAATCCAGTTGTTCCAGAACTGTTCACTGAAGAGACTATTCATCCCTTGTTTTTATTATTATTATTTTTTTATTAAGAGAGCACAAGCAAGGGAAAGGGGCAGAAGGAGAGAGAGAGAATCTTAAGCAGGCTCCATGCTCAGCACAAAGCTGGATGCAGAGCTCCATCCCATGACCCATGAGATCATGACCCAAGCAGAAATCAAGAGTTGGCCACTTAACCGACTGCATGACCCAGGCATCCCTATTCATTCCTTATTGAATGGACTTGGCACCTTTGTTGAAATCTATTAGCCATAGACATGTAGGATTTATTTCTGGACTCTTGCTTCTATTCTGTTGGTCTGTATGTCTGCCTTTATGCCAGTACCATACTATTTTGATTATTGCAGTGTGAAGTAAGTTTTAAATTAGGAAACGTGAATATTCCAAATTTGGTCTTTCTTAAGACTATTTTGACTGTTCATAGCCCCCTGCACGTCTACGAATTTTATGATTGGCTTCCCATTTCTGCATAAAAGAATCTTAGAATTTTGATTTGGATTGCTTTGAATGTGTAGAAAACTTGGGTAATACTGATATCTCAATAATATTAATTATAATTAATTAATAACAACATATTATTGGAAAAGTCCATGTATTCAGGTCTTTATTTTCATTCAGCAGTGTTTCATAGTTTTCAGTCTGCAAATCTTTCACCTTTTTAATGAAATTTATTCCTAGGTATTTTATTCTTTAAGATGCTTCTGTAAAATGGAATAGTTGACTGCTGGTGTGTGTAAGCCCAATGGCTTTATGTGTGTTGATCTCATACCCCATAACTCGTCTGAATACATTTATTAGCTTTAGTAGCTTTCTTGTTGGTTCTTTGGAATTTTCCATATATAGAATCATGTTATCTGTGAACGATATAATTTTACTTTTTTTTTTTTTTTCTGGTTTGGATGCCTCTTACATCTTTTTCTTATCTAATTCCTCTGGCTAGAACTTCTAGTACAGTGTTGAATAGTCTGCACTTCCTGTTCCTAAAGCAAAAATATGGCTGTTATCACTGCAAAAACTGCAGCATCTGATGGGAAAGTGCTTATGTGTGGTACATACAGGTTACTAACAAGGCTTACCTCAAACAGTTTTGCAGAACTTGTCAGAAGTCTTGTAACTCTTACCAAGTGGAAAATATCACCTGTCAAGTAAATCAGATGTTTGCATTTTGTACCTGAATTGGGGTGGTAGAGTTTTAGTGTATGGGTATTTTTGTAAAAGAGGCTAGGTTTCCAGTAACCTCAGGTTTTCGTTACTTTTTGGTAGGAGTTGTAGAAATAATATTCAACTGGAATATGGAGCCTTGGTGTAAGTTTCCTTCTGCTCTTAAAAATCTTGGTCATGTTAACCTCTTAAAATACTATTACCTCACTTGCCGTGTGGAAGAATGATTACCTGCTACTCAGAGTCTAAGAGAAAGCAAACTGGGTAACTGGTTTCTAAAAAATACATATGTGTGTGTGTGTGTGTATGTATTACATACATATATGTATATATTTTCATATATATGTGAAAAGCTTTCTGTGTTTCACCATTGAGTATGGTGTTAGCCATGGATTTTCCATAAAATCCATTTATCATGGTGAGGAAGTTCCCTTATATTTCTAGTTTTCTAGGTATTGTATGATGGGAAGGTGTTGGATTTTTTCACATGCTTTTTCAGTGTCAGTTGCAGTGATCATAGAGTTTCTTTCCTTGTTCTGTTAATGTTGTATATTGATTTTTTTTTTCTGTTGAACTACCTTGAATTCCTGGGATAAATGTCACTGGAATAAATCTCACTTGGTCAATACAGTCTTTTAAATATGATATTAGATTGTTTGCTAATAGTTTCTTGAGATTTTGCATCTATATTTATAAAGATGTCTGTAATTTTCTTGTGATGTGTATCTGGCCTTGACATTAGAGTTGGGCTCATAGAATGAGTTAGGAAGAGTTCTTTCCTCTTTGTTGAGAGTTTGTGAACATTTGTGTTAATTCTAATTTAAATAATGAAGCCATTTGGTCCTGGACTTTTCTTAGTTGGGAGGCTTTTGATTACTGGTTCAGTGTCATTACTCATTATAAGGCTATTGTGATTTTTAATTTTTGAGTCATTTAGATAATTTGTATGTTTTTAGAATTTGTACATTCATATAGTTTATCTAAATTATAGGTGTAAAGTTCATGATATTGTCTTATAATCTTTTTTTTTTTGTAAAGTTGGTACTAATGTCCCCATTTTTGCTTCTCTGTTGCTTCTTTTTTTTTTTTTTTTGTCAGTCTAGCTCACTATTTGTCAATTTTGTTCATCTTTTCAAATAACCAGTTGTTTCTGTTGAATGTCTTTGTTGTTTTTATAGCCTCTATTTTATTTATCTCCATTCTAATCTTTATTCTTTTCTTCCTTTTGTTAGCTTTGGGTTTAGTTTTTATTTTTTCTCATTCTTAAAGATGTAGTTAAGGTTATTGATTTGAGACTTGTTTCTTATTTAATGTAAGCATTTACAGCTACAGATCTTCTGAGCACTGCTTCCACCAAAACTCCATAAGTTTTGGTGTGTTGTATTGTATTGTCATTTTCATTAGTCTCAAAGAATTTTTTTTCTTCTTTTTAAAAATCTCTTCTTATTGGGACACCTGGGTGGCTCAGTTGTCTAAGTCTCAGTTTTGGCTCAGGTTATGGTCTCATGGTTCATGAGTTTGAGCCCTGCATTGGGTTCTGTGCTGACAGTGCAGAGCCTGCTTGGGATTTCTCTTTCTCTCTTTCCCTCTCTCCCTCTCTCTCTGCCCTTCCCCGGCTTGCTCACTCTCTCTCTCTGTCAAAAAAATAAACATTAAAAAAAATTGAAATTTCTTCTTAATATTTCTTCCTTGACCCATTGATTAATAGTGTGTTGTTTAATTTCCACTTGGCATGTGAGTTTTCCAGTTTTCCTTCTGTGCTTGTAATTGGAGAAGATACCTTGTATGAATTTAATCTTTAAAAATGTATTGGGACCATTTGGTCTGTCCTGGAGAATGTTCCATGTATACTTGAGGAGAATTTGTGTTCTTCTCTTACTGGGTAGAGTGTCTTTATATGTCTATTAAGTCTAGTTAGTGTACAGTATTGTTCAAGTCCTCTATTTCCATATTGTTCTGTCTAGATGTTTTATCCATTGTTGAATGTGCTGTGCTGAAGTGTCCAACTATTATTATAGAACTATTTATTTCTCCCTCAATTCTGTCAGTGTTTGATATATTTTATATATATATGTGTATATATATATATAACATATATATATTTTATATTTTTATACATGTATGGCTTTATATATACATGGATCAACTCTGTTGTTTGGTGCACATATGTTTAGAATTGTTGTATGTTCTTGATGAATTGACCCTTTTATTAGTATGTAATATCCTCCTTTGTCTCTTGTAATGGTGTTTTACTTAAAATCTATTTTGTCTGCTATTAGTACAGCCACCAGCTCTCTGTGAGTTATCATTTGCATGGAATATCTTCCCATCCTTTCACTTTCAGCCGATTTATGTCATTGGCTATAAAATCTATCTCTTGTAGACAGCATATCGTTAGATCCTGGGTTTTTTAATCCAGTCTTCCAGCCTCTACCTTTTGATGGAGACTTTAATCCGTTTGCATTTAATATATTTACTTATAAAGAAGGATTTCTGACATGTTGCTGTTTATTTCTGTACGTCTTGTATCTTTTTGTCCCTTCTTTCTTCCACTACTACATTCTTTTTGGTTTTAGTTGATTTTGGTTAGTGAACCATTGTGACTGCCTTCTCATTTCTTTTGGTGTATATATTTAGGTTTTCTTTGTGGTTACCACAGAGATTACACTTAATATCCTGTATCTTAACAATCTAGTTTGAATTGATGCTACTTTAATTTCATTCTCCTGTGAAGTTCAGTCTCTCCTTTTATGTTACTGTGATACATTACATCTTTATACATGTGTGCCCAGTAATAGAGATTTGTAATTATTTTTATACATTTGTCTTTAAATTATGTAGGAAATAAAAGTGGAGGTACAACCCAAAAAATAGAATATTGTTGACTGTAATATTTCCCTATTTAGTTACATTTATTGGAGATCTTTATTTCTTCATATGGCTTTGAATTACCGTCTACTGTCCTTTCATTTCAACCTGAAGGACTCACTTTAGCATTTCTAGTAGGGCAAGTCTAGTGGGATAAGCTGCCTTAGCATTTGTTTATCTGGGAATTCTTAATATCTCCCTCATTTCTGAAGGACAATTTGGGTATGGAGTCCCTGTTTCACAGTTTTTTATGTCTCTTTAAATATGTCATCCAGCCCCCATGGTCTCTGATGAGAAATCAGCTCTTACTCTTATTGAGGAAAAGTAAGATGTGATGAGTTTCTTTTGCTGTTTTCAAGATTCTCTTTTTTTCTTGCGGTAGTTTGATTATAAGTATTTCTTTGTGGATCTCTTTAATTTATCCTACTAAAATTCATTGAATTTTGTTTGGTAAATTCACTTCTTTCATCAAATTTGTGAAGTTTTCAGTCATTATTTCTTCAAATATTCTGTCTATTCTCTCTTTCTATCCTTCTCTCCTCCTTGTAGAACTCTCACAGTGCAGCTTTGCACAGTGGCAGTATTGTAGTCAATGAGGTTTATCCGGGGCGTGATTATTGGTAATAGAAGTCTCACAGTGCATATTATGGCCTGCACAGTGGGGTCCCACATGTCTCTTAGGCTCTGTTCACCTATCCTTTTTTTTTTTTTTTTTGCATATCTGTATTTTCTTCCCTATGGCTTTTATTTTTTTTAAGTTTTCATTTAAATTCCAAGTTAGTTAACAGTGTAATATTAGTTTCAGGTGTACAGTTTAGTGATTCAGCACATACATACAACATCTGGTGCCCATCAAAATAAGTGCATTCCTTAATCCCCATCACCTATTTAATCTATCCCCAACCCACCTCCACTTTGGTAACCATCAGTTTGTTCTGTATAGTTAAGAGTCTATTTCTTGGTTTTCCCTTCTCTATTTCCCTCTATGATTATTTGCTTTGTTTCTTAAATTCCACTTATGAATGAAATCATGTGGCATCTAACATTTAATGCCAGATAATAATAGATAATAGCAGCTGTGTTGGGGGGAGGATCATTTTCTATGCACTTTACGTGTATTTATCTAATCCTTATTATAATTTTATGTGATAGATACTATTATTTTCATTTTAAAGTTTGAGCATCTGAGGAACAAGATCTTATTCATTGCTGATGATTTTGTCTTTTCTTTCATGATTTTAAGTATTTTTATTATCTTACAATTTCCTTCAACTGTGCTATTACCTCAAGTTCTTGAGGTGTCAGCCTCCTTTTCATGTCTGGTAATTTTCCCTTATGGCAGATTGTTTCCTTATGTGATTTTTAATTTTTGATTATGACCTCATCTTCGGTAAGGCTTACTGTATCCTATATTATGGAAGTATTTGTTTCTTTTTGGTGCCCCAGTGTTCCACTGGTCACAAACCAATTGTGGTGTTAATTCTTTGCTGCTCTACATTAGTTGTATACATTTACATTTTACACAATTCTGTGGTATAGGCCAGGGGTTTATATTTGTCATGGTAAACATTTTCTCTCATCAGTAATAAAGCCTCCTGATTGCTAATCTGGCTGGTCAGTGAGTTTTTCTACTGACCCTTTGTCTAAGCACGGTCAAGATCCCAACTTCAAGTCTCCATTAGTTATGTTGTGATGGAACAATAGCACTTCCTCCTTCCAGAAGCCTGTAGCCACATCTGGAGCATCATGACACCAGGCCAGAGTTTACTACTCTGACCTTGACCTTGAAATTTCGTTAGTGGTGGTGATACTGTTTTGAATATGTTCTGTGCAGCATTTCTAAGTGTTTTAAAGTGGGAGAGAGCCTCTATGTTCCCTGTCTACTGTTTTGTAAGGAATGAAATAAGGATGGAGTCTTAAAAAATCTCTTTGTACCTTATAAACGACATGCCTGATGTTTGAGGACTTAGTTCCTAACTACCTAAGTTCACTTCTCTGTATAATCCTAGCTCTCTTCATTTTAGTTTTCATCATTCCTCCTAACTGCATTTCTGTCTTTCTTTATTATCTAGTCCCCATGTTAGTTAATGGGATTTTTCAGTGACCTTAAGTGATACATCCTTCTACTTCCAGAGCCCCAAAATACTTGGCATGTTGTAGGCACTAAAATACTTGCTGATTGAGAATTTTGTGTTTAGGCTTATTTATGATTTAGGACTATCATTCATTTTTTTGACATATATTTATTGAAAGCCTACTCTGCTAGGTCCTGAGAATGCTGTGGTTAATAAAAATCAGTCTCTGACTTCACTGATTAGTTAAGGAGGGAAAGGAATTCATACATAAGTAATAACTAATATAGTATGGTTGTGCAGTAGTAGAGTGTGCTCCTAGCAGAGTTATATATGTGGTATTATTTTCCCCAACTTTTTTTTTTTAATTTTTTTAACGTTTATTTATTTTTGAGACAGAGAGAGACAGAGCATGAACTGGGGAGGAGCAGAGAGAGAGGGAGACACAGAATCGGAAGCAGGCTCCAGGCTCTGAGCTGTCAGCACAGAGCCCGACGCGGGGCTTGAACTCACAGACCGTGAGATCATGACCTGAGCCGAAGTCGGACGCCCAACCGACCAAGCCACCCAGGCGCCCCAATTTTCCCCAACTTTTTATGTCGAAAATTTTCAGATCTACAGAGAAGTGGAAGGATAGAATGAACAGCAGAATATCTTTCACCTAGATTCCCAGCTGTTAATTAACATTTGCCACATTTACTTCATCCTTCTTTCTAAAAAAGTTACAGACGTCATAACACTTCACCTCTAAATACTTCCTTATGCATCTCTGAGTCTGGGATAGAGAGTGAGGGGCACTTAAGAACAGGTGCTTGTGGAAGTGATGTCTAAGCTAAAATTTAAAGGAAAACTAGATTTTAGTTAAATGAGGGGGGTGCATAGGTCAGTAAGTTACAGTAGTGAGAAACAACATGGTATGTGTGGAATAATAAGCTTTTTGGTGTTGCTGGAGAGTAATTTCAAGGAAATAGTAGCCAGAAATGCAGTTGGAGATGTGGGCAGGATCCACTCAAGGAGACTCATTATATACCATATATCATTTTAAGGAACTTGCAATTTAATCCATGAATGATGAGCTGCAGAGGATTGGATTGGTCAGTTTTTTAGATCCTACTAGAGTCTGGGAGGAAGACAGAAGTCAGGTGAACAGGGCTAGAGGCAGGTTGGAGGCTGTGATAGCAGCAGGGTGAAAGCTTATAAGGGCCTGGACTGGAGCAGTGATAAGGGGATGAAGGAGAGAGAGAGACTTTAGGTTATAATTAGGATTAAAAATTGGCAGTACTCACTAGATGTGGGGAGTAAGGGAGAGGAAGAAGTTTGGGATGATGTCAGTATTTCTAGTTTGGGTAACCTGGTGAATGGTGGGCCACCAACTAAAGTAGAAAACACAGGAAGAGGAACTAATACAGGGATCAAGGTTATGAGTTTGGCGTGGAAAATGCTCATTGTAGGTGTCTGTGACATGTCTAGATGGAACTGGTTAGCAGGTGGTCCAAAAGAACAGTTGGGAGTCAGGAGGGGCATGGCATAAAGATACTGAGTTGAGCATCACCAGTTATTAAGAGGAGTTTAACTCATGGGTGATTTGAGCAGGATGAGTGTGCAGTGCAAGAACCATGGTCAATCAGCAGACACCAAAGCAATTGTCAGGAGAGTAGGTAGAAAACCAGGAGAGTACTAAATCACAGAAGCCAAGGGAGAAGTTTCATAGAGCTTATGAAGCAATATCAGATGCAGCAAAGAGTTTCAATAAGATAAGATTTGAAAAATAATCTTTGTAGGAGGCACTTAATAGGTCATTAAAGTCTTAGAGGGAAGACAGGTAGAGTTTTTAGGGACACAGAATTTTGCCTGAAACTTAACAGCAAGGTAATTTCTCATTGTTTTAATATTGTCCAACATTGTAGAAATTAGAAATAGAAATAATTAGAAATTAGAAATAATACTACTGTGCTATGACTTAGCAAACTAATACCATTTTATCTTTTCCTGAAACTTATGAATGTCATGGTTATTATCAGAAAATTTAGTGTAAAAAATGGTTAAATTGCTACTGAAATAACTTTTATCTGAAGTAACTGTTACATATGTACAGTTCTGCCTTGGGGAACATAGTCTTTACAAATAACAATCAATGAATATATGAAACTATTAATAAGCAGTCATTGTTTATTAAAATTCTGGATTCCATCTATTAAATTCCTTCAAAATATGTATGGTACTTCTAAAATTTTAGCCTATCAGGTCTTCAGCTTGAGAGGGAGAGCTTGATTTTTAAAGAAACAAGCTTTCCTGTTCTTTATTTTACCTTCTAACATTAACTTTGCAGATAATGTTGATGTGGTATAACAAATGCAACCATTTCTCATTAAGCTGTAAATATTAGAAATATTTTATTAAAGTCAGTTAAAATAAGGAAAACAGTCAATCCCCCAACCCTTGTTTTTGGTGTTTTTGGGACTATGACTTTCTAAGCAGTTCAGTTACTCAATTTTAATAAGCAATCCAACTAATATAGTGGCTTAAAAGTGTGTATGTTTGTGGGGCGCCTGGGTGGCGCAGTCGGTTGGGCGTCCGACTTCAGCCAGGTCACGATCTCGCGGTCCGTGAGTTCGAGCCCCGCGTCAGGCTCTGGGCTGATGGCTCGGAGCCTGGAGCCTGTTTCCGATTCTGTGTCTCCCTCTCTCTCTGCCCCTCCCCCATTCATGCTCTGTCTCTCTCTGTCCCAAAAATAAATAAAATATGTTGAAAAAAAAAAAATTAAAAAAAAAAAGTGTGTATGTTTGTAAAACCAATTATGTATGCATGTGTAAAATTATTTATGAAAAGTAATTTGAGTCTCAAATCCATGTTTGAGAAGGTCAAATGAAGATACTGCATTAAAAACTTGGATGAATTTTTACAAGATTGTTTTAAGAAAAAAAAGATTCCTGTTAACTTTAAAATGCTGGACATTTTCATATATAGTGAAAATTATGATGATTTTTAAAAATATAAGAGAGAAACTCTCATCTTAATGAAACAGCAACATAGGTGTGTCGTTAGTGAGATAAGGACATTTGGTTCTTCAAACATATAGTGCCCCACTACATAATAATTCACTAGATTAAATGAAATTATTGATTTCTGCTTCATTACTAACATACATTTATGAGAAGTTTCTTCAGCACCATAGCACAGTGTCAAAGGTCATAACTTTCTTTCTTTGGAAGAATAAAAGCTTTTAGATGGCAAATCCCAGAAACCTTCACTGTGGCGTTTTGCTTTTTCTCCCTTGCATAGAATTACTGGAGAAGCATGGTTGAAAGAAACATCTCATAAATCAGCAGGAGAGAGCCTTTACTCTGTAAGGCTTTGTAAAATCATTAACTACTAGTAGAATTCCACTGCAGGATAATATTGTACTTTACCTAGATTTTGACAGTTTTCAATAGGAAATGATTTATTGTAACATGCCTTCTTGTGTATACAGTTTCTTGTGAAATGTCATTTATATTCTTAGTTAAAGCATTCTGTTTGAAATAAGTTAGAAAAATGCACCTATTTTAAATACATACATTGTCTACTTCCCTGTAAAAGCCAGGTTTCTATGACATTAGGATGGACTATTAAAGAGTTAGGGATTTGGATGTTTCTGTCACTGAATTGTGCCATGTAACTAACGCCTTTGCATCAATGGCTGGATTTTCTACTTTTTATTAGGTTGTTTTGTTTATTCAGTTGTGGCTGACACCACATGTTTTACCATATATTACATATCAGTTTGCATGTGAGGATGTGAATCCCATTTGAAAATGAAAACCGTGTGTGTATTTATTTATTTATTTATTTGCTTGTTTATTTACTTCTTTATTTTAGAGAGAGAGCACAAGCAGGGTTGAAGGGTACAAGGAGAGGGAGAGAATGTTAAGCAGGTTCCATGGTTAGCACAGAGAAATCGCATTGGGATCATGACCTGAGCTGAAATCAAGAGTCGGAGGCCCCACACAGTGAGCCACCCATGCACTCCTGAAAAACTCTTTTAATTTCATAATCACAGCCTGAGTTTTAGGGACTATCAAGTTTTATAAATATATATATATATATATATATATGTATGTATACATGTATGTATATATGTATACATACATACACACACACAATGTGTATTTTTATTATATGTATTTTTGTGAAATAACTTTGCTGTGATGAATTCAGCAATTATAATTGTAAGAATTCTTCATCTCTTTGTATGTTTTGCTTAGGTAGATACAAAAAGAAACAAAGGACTAGAAGTAACATTTGTCTTGTAGTGGTCTGGTCTTTTGGGAAAAAAAAAAAACTAGATTATATTGTATTCTTGAAGATTACATCTTCTCAACACTTAACTTGAAGGTAATTTCCATATTATGAAGATGTTGCAGCATCCTATTGAAACAGGCTTGGTAGTCTAAGACCTCTTCAATGACTCCTTGCTCCTGAGGCAACTATAAGCACTAACTATGAGTTTAGTGAGGTGGATTAGGGAGGAAGGGGAAGGTTCTGTAGTTGGCAGAGTAACTGTCCTTCAGCCATGATGAAAGCTCAGTCTTAGTTAACAACAAACTGGGATGTTATGATTGATAAAAAATTTTATTTGGACAATCAGCTGATCCTCAATCTAAATTCATTTATGAATTGGTAAATAATATTTCTTTTCAAGGAAAGTGCTATACTCTGTCTATTTGATTGCCTCTGGGTGGTATCTGAAAAGAATGAGTTAATGTGAACAAATTTTAAGCATTTTAATAGCCATGCACTTATTGGGTAATTTACCTGTGCCTTCTCCAACATATGCCAATTCAGAAAGAAATGAATTGTTTGTTTTCTCTCTCAGGTTTTCTCTTACTTGGGGTTGGTATTAATTAATAGACCAAACAAATAGTAGTTAAATTCCTTTTTGAGTTTCTTTCACTGCCTTTTTAGTTTAAAGATTAACCCTTTTAAAACTTAAAATCAATATTAAAATTTTAAATCCACCCCCACCCCCACCCCCCACCCCCAGACCTCTAGTTTGGATCCTTAGTACTCAGAGGTTTTTTTTTAAAGACTATAATTCCAGAGGACCCTGGATGTTTTGATCCCAAATCAAAGACATTTATCTCTTCTTTTAAGGAAAAAGGGATTAGGAACTTCCTGCTGCTTTTGCAAACACTGAAAGCATCCTTTAGGGCTTGGAGTTGCCCTAAGGTCACTTTTACAAATGCTTCAAATACTCTCAAGTCCCCAAGTTAGCTCCTAACTCCATGCTCTTGCTTTTAGGGATGAGGGCTAGAATTCCTAATAGTCTAATAGCTTTGTGTATAGAATCAATGAATCAATAAGATTAAAAACATAGTTGGGATTATTTAGAGAAAGTGTTCTTATTCCCGAAGGCAAGTGGAAAATCTTTTGATTAGCCTGAAACTTCAGATTTATTTTCTTAAAATTTTGCCATGGGCATATTGAAAACTAATTCATTAGGGAACAAATGTGAAAGCTTTGGCACTGAGGTCTTTGGATGATAGCATTTTGTTTCAGTGTAAGCTTGTCACTGTAGCCTCAATTAAACAATAGGTACATTACTTAATAGTTCCTTTTTAAATAAAATGAATATCAAGACAGCTGATATTTTATTAAATGTTTTTGGTGTTAATATGTTGTACTGTTTGAATAAGTAAGAGATAAATTATTACGTTAAAAGAAAAATTATGATTGTATTCAATATGATTATTAGAATATCTTCTCTGTGTACTATAAAGTTCTGCTCCTGAGAGGTTAAAAAACTTTGTAAATGGCTATTTCTCAAAAGTTCCCCTGTGGGGTTACCATTTGAATTCATTAAACACAGAAATTTTTAAGGATTGTTTGTAAATGTTAACTTCAGTAACATCAAAAGATGTTTACATGTACGTTTAATAAACTGCTGCTCAATTTCAGTGCATAAATAAAATTTTTTGGTAGAAAAATGTGTATTATCTCTTATAGATATTTTGTGTATGTTTGTTTTTAAAGTGTAAGTGGTTAAGAGGGTTGAGTAGTTACAATCTGGATTACATCATGACACCTGAAATGATCAAGTTAATATTTCAAATCTTATGGGATGCACAAGCAAGGGAAATCATCTTTGTTTAGAAATTTAACCTTACCTAAAAGCCTTTTCTCCATTAAAAAAAAGATAAGGCAGTGAGTTTATGCTTTGATATATTCTCTCTGTGCCAAATACCTAACAATTATAAGTAAAACATAAGAATAGAAAACTAAAAAGATATCCTGGCTCAAAAACAAGAGAGACATCTGTGGAAGCCAAAACAGAATTGTAGAGGGTTAAGTGGCCTGTCATTTTAGGCTTATACCTAATTCTGGATCAGGAAGAATTTAAAAATAATTTACAAAAAATTTGAACAATGAAGAAAAACATTAATAAATTAAAAATTTTTTTTAACTTCTGAATTTCAGAAAGACAATATAAATCAGGAATGACATGACAAGCCACAAGCTGAATTAAAGTATGGTGCAGTAAATCTAAATAACAAATGATAAGTAATCAGATATATAAAGAAATCCTACAAATCAATAAAAAAGCAAACATCCTAGTAGAAAAGAATAGTAACTGGAGGCAGTTCATAGAAGAGAAAACTTAAGTAGCTGTTAAACATAGGAAACTATGTTTATTAGCTCACTTGTAATCAGGGAAATGAAAAAAAAAATTAAGATACTGTTTTATATCCACTAGATTGACAAAAGTATATGAATATACAGTATATTGCATATAAATATGCATTGTTAAAATATATATTTGCAAATGATGGCAAAAAAAGCTGATGGTGATCTAAATTGGTGGAGCTATTTTAGAAAGCAACTTGACAAAATCTGGAAAAATTTAAGATACATATGCCCTTTGACATACCAATTTCATTTCTAGGAATATGTCATAGAAGAATCCATGTCTGTGTACATAAGGAGACATATATAAAAATCCCTCATAAAGCATCCTTTGTGATAATGGAAAGTTGGAAACAACTTACATGTCCATCAATAAGAAAATGGCCAGTAAATTGTGGGGTACTATATACAGTGAAATTAATTAGTTAAAATCATTAATTAAGTTATATATATATATATATATATCAATGTGGATAAGTGGCAAAAAAAACAACCACAGTTGAACATAAAAGTAAATTACAGAATAGACTATGATATCTTTGTATATAGTTTGAAAGTATGCAGAACATTACAAATTTTGTTTATGAATACATAGATATTTAGTAATAGTATAAAATATCCATGGGACTTAACAAACACTAAGTTCAGGATAGTATTTACTTCTGGAGAGGGAAGGAATAAGATCAGATCAGAGAGAGGTATACAGGAAGCTTCAACCAAATCTGTAATGTTTTATATTCTTAAAAAAAATTCTGAAATAAATATGAAAAGGTGTTAACATTTGATAAAGTTTGGTGGAATATACATGAGTGTTTATTATATTACTCTTCTATATGCTTGAAATAGTTTGAATACAAACAGTCTTTAGCAGGGTCGTTTAAAATACATTTTTCCCTAGGGGCATCTGAGTGGCTCAGTTGGTTGAGCATCCTACTTCTGCTCAGGTCATGATCTCACAGTTCATGAGTTCAAGCCTGCATCAGGCTCTGTGCTGACAGCTCAGAGCCTGGAGCCTGCTTAGGATTCTGTGTCTCTTCTCTTTCTGCCACTCTCCTGTGTTCATTTTTTCTCTCTCTCTTTCTCAAAAATAAATAAACATTAAAAAAAATTAAAAAAAAATAAATTTCCCTATTTTGTCAGAGATAAAGTGCCCTATTAGTGGCCTTCTGAAATTAAATTATCTTATATTGCTATAAATGTTTTGTTTGCTTGAATTATTTAACAGCTAATTTTTAAATTTTAACTGTCTTTTTACTATTTCTCTTACTTTCGAGTCTTCAAAATAAATTTGCATTAAATTTTATGTTATAAAAGGCTGCTAATAAACTGAAATAATATTTGCCCTGGTATATGTTGAAAAGTCAAAACCATATCTGTGCTTGGCACCAAATTGGCTTAAGTTAATTCAGCATGGCCTTTGAATTATCAATCAGATTGCCACATGGTTAATTCAATTTGGGAGGTAGCACAATTATAATAACCAGATCATGCATCATTATTTTGGTTGTCTTAATGATCATACTGGATGAACAATTAGGAGTTAAATCAGCTGCTTTTTAGTTAGCTGTAATAACCCAAAAAAGCAAATCCACCTGAGATTTGTGGATTTCGTCAAGACACACAGCAAAGCTGTGTTCTGGTACAGAAAATAAGTTTCTCTCTCTCTGAAGACTAAAGCTATTATTTGAGACAGGAGTCTTTGTCTGTCTTTTACCAGTGGTCAGTGAACTCTGACCAAGCATTTCATTTCACCATCTTGACCATAGTGTGGGTTGCTAGTGATTGATTCATTAACCCTCTAGAGTTCACATTCTTATGTCAAAGACTTATCAATGTAGGGAAAAAAAAGATTATATGAGCTTATTCATTTTATTTAAAAGGCTAGGATGCAGTTGTGTGATTGACGAGGTGACTTTGAGGCCTGGGAATGCCTTTATTGCTCCATTTTAATTTGACCCAATCCAAATCCTATATCCAGAATCATTTGCCCTTTTCTTTACCATTTCATCTCACTGTAATCTCTCTCCTCTCTGGTGAGAGTTGTCATCTACTTGTTTGACAGTTTTTACTTATATCTACATTTGTTGAGCAAATGTTTTTTTTATGTATATACATGCACACACAGTTGATCCTTGACAGTGCCTATGCACCTAACCCCTGCACAGTCAAAACTCTACATATAACTTTGGACTCCCCCAAAACTTAACTACTGATAGCAAGAACACAGGAGATCACTTTTTACCACCATATGCAATTTATTGGAGAGATGAACTGCTCATGTGGAGGTGATTAGTATCACATTATTATTTTTTTTTAATTTTGAGAGAGAGAAAAGAAAGCATGCACAGGAGAGGAAGAGAGAGAGGAAGAGAGAGCATCCCAAGGAGGCTTTGGACTGTCAACACGGAGCCCAGTGAGGGGCTCAAACTCATGAACCATGAGATCATGACTGAGCTGAAATCAAGAGTTTGATACCTAACGAACTGAGTCACCAAGTACCCCAGTATCACACGTTTTGAGTGGATACTTGGCAACACTTGGACTCACCACAATAACAATAGGAGGTGGCTATAAAATTATTGCAGTAGTACAGTATGTAGTACAGTTAACCTTATGCAGTTATGATTTAACACTGCATCTTTATGTTTGTTTACATTTCTCCCAACTGCAAATGGTGCCATGTATGGCCTATAAGTGTTTGCATAAGTTTAGATAGATTTTCACTTTTATGATAGGTTTGTATATATTTTATGGTAGTAAGTGATAAAATAGACTAGCATCTACATATATTTTATGTCTTCTTGATATACCTTCTTCATAATCTTTAAAATATTTCTAGGCTACATGATGGGTCTGTGAGTTTTTTCAAATTTTCACAAATATCAAATTTTCCAGTGGATTTATTGAAAAAAGTCCACAGATGAGTGGACTGACACAAGTCAAACCTGTGTTGTTCAAGGACTCACTGTATACATAGATACATGTAGTTACTAAAATTATTTTTATAATACACATATATACATGACTGATTATAGGGTGAGAGGAAAAATTAGGGGACCAATTATGAGGCCTTTCCAAATAGCCAGCTCAGAAATGGATGCATGAGTTAGGACAATAATCATAAGAGCAGAAAATAAAGTGTATCAGTTAGTTATCGTTGCATAATAAACTACTCTTAAACATGGTGACTTAAAATTGTAAGTATATATTACTGCTTACAAGTCTTATGAGATTAGGTGGCTCTGTTGAGACGAGCCAGGATTAGCTGATCTCAGCTGAACTCACTTATATATCTTCAATCAGCTGGCAGGTCTTCTGGGAGAAGGGGTGCTGTCTGGTCTGGGATGATCTCAACCCCACATGGCTGCTTTTTGGTTGGAGTGATGGGAGAGATTGGACCACAATGTCTTTCATTATCCAGCAAGCTCTTCTGAGTTTTTTCACGTGTCTGTGGCAAGTTCCAAGAGAGTGAGGGAAATCACACAAGGCTTCTCAAGGCTCTGGCATAGAATTAGTGAGCTGCTACTTCTGTCCCATTCTGTTGGCCAAAGCAAGTCTCAAGGGTAGCCCGGATTTGAGAGGTGGGAAGGAGCAACAGTGTTACATTGGAAAGAGCATGGATATAGAAGAGTGAATTCTAGCTACTTTTGCAGTCAGTATTACAGATGGATAGGATATACAAGAAAGTGTGGGAATGAAGGTTTGGTGATTTCTACCCTTGAAGATAACTTGAAGATTAATGGTTTGTGTTTTTGGATGATTAAATTGGATTGGAAAGGAAGATGGGGGTAGTGAGGCAGAAAGAAAGTGTTAGGGGGTGGGGAGAGGAAGAAAGAGGGAAAGAATACTATTGAGTAAGAAGGAGAATGAGTTTAGTCCTATCATACCAAACTTTAGGTATCTTTGGGACATCTAGATGGAGACATCTGACCATGTTGTTAGTAGAATTGAATATTTTCCAAGAGAAAAGTTAAGGTCTAGAAATATATAGATTTAGCAGTTGTAAACATACTGGGTGCCAGAAGTTGATGCAGTTGCTAAAGAAAGAGGTAGTGTGCAAAGATCAGGGGACTGAAGACATAGCCTTATACTTACAGAGTGGGTGAACAAAGAGGAGTCATCAAAGTGTGTTGAGGAAGTAGTGAGAGAAGATAGTAACCTGAGAATCAAAAAGGAATGAAGTCTCCAAATGCAGAAATTCTACTGTTGTAGATATTACGGAGTCCAAATAAGCTGAGGATGGAAAATTCATTTGGTCCATCATTGTGGTCATGATGGTCACCATAAGATGTGTTTTTGTTTATTTGTATTTTTAAAAAAACATATCTGCAGGGCGCCAAGGTGGCTCAGTCGGTTGAGCATCAGACTCTTGATTTCTACTCAGGCCATGATCCCAGGGTCGTGGGATCCAGCCCTACATCAGGCTCCACTCTAAGTATAGAGCCCTCTTGAGATATTCTCTTTCTCTCTCAAAAAACAAACAAACAAACAAACAAACATATCTGCTATATAGCCTTTTAGAGGGGAAGAGGCAAGTCTTCTAAGGGCAGGTATAAAGTTTCACTTTCCTTCTGTCTCTCACTGTGTCTTAGATAAAATTTGGGGGTTTAATATATTTTTAATTGATCATTTTGAGTAGATAATCTATTTAAATTGATCAGAAATCAACTAAATGCATTGAAAGAGGTGTAACATTTTAGCTTAGAGAAGACCTTTACATCTGTTGAGAATAGAAGAATTTAATACAAATTAAAAGTATTTAAGCATACCTAAAGTAAATATCCTAACCAAGAAAATATTAAATTGTAGAATGTTACACTCTAATTACAACCCGAAATTTCAGAAAATGAGGCTTTTAAAGACAGAACTCCATGGGGCGCCTGGGTGGCTCAGTCAGTTGAGCGTCCGACTTCGGCTCAGGTCACGATCTTGCGGTCCGTGAGTTCGAGCCCCGCATCAGGCTCTGGGCTGATGGCTCAGAGCCTGGAGCCTGCTTCCGATTCTGTGTCTCCCTCTCTCTCTGCCCCTCCCCCATTCATGCTCTGTCTCTCTCTGTCTCAAAAATAAATAAATGTTAAAAAAAAAAATTTTTTTTTTTAAATAAAAAATAAAAAAAATAAAGACAGAACTCCAGATCCACATCTTTCAAGTATGAGTATCAGAGACACAAACTAAATATGAGTGATTTTAGTGGTTGGGAGTTAGAGAACACTTTCCATGAGGAAAAAAAAATGCTACAAATAACAGTTTGCAAACAGACCTGTTTAACTTAAGTAGTAGCTAATAAATTGTAAATATATAATTAAAAATATCGAATAGCATTACTATAATTGGTGTCAAATAGGTTATCATTAAAACTGGTAAGAAATAATATTTAACAGTTGAGCATGCAGAGACTGGTGGAGATGTTTGTGATTTTGAATAGGGCTTTCTGGAACTTTTAAAGGCTTTTGAGGATACTGATTTCTATTTCTATTTTTATTTTTTATTTTAAAAAAATGCTTTATTTTTATTTTTGAGAGAGACAGCATGAGTAGGGGAGGGGTAGAGAGAGGGGGACAGAGGATATGAAGTGGGCTCTGCGCTGACAGCAGGGAGCCCAATGTGTGGGGCTCAAACTCATAAACCTTGAGATCATGACCTGAGCCGAAGCCAGGTGCTCAACTGACTGAGCCACCCAGGCACCCCAGATTATTTATTTTTATTTTTGAAGTTACTGAAGTAATACATGCTTAGCGTAAATATTGCAATACTGGAGAATAAATTAAGTGCTGAGTTCTTCTGGAGATAGTCATCCTTAATGGTTATGTAGATTCTTCCAGGACTTTTTCTATATATTTACAAACATATGTATGTCCATACACACAGGATTGTTATTTTTTCATCACTCTTTTAAAACTTTATTGATGGGGTGCCCGGGTGGCTCAGTCAGTTAAGCATCTGACTTCGGCTCAGGTCAGGATCTCATGGTTTGTGAGTTCAAGCCCTGTGTCGGGCTCTGTGCTGACAGCTCAGAGCCTGAAGCCTGCTTTGGATTCTGTGTCTCCCTCTCTCTGCCCCTCCCCCACTCGTTCTCTATCTTTCAAAAATAAATAAAACATTAAAAATTATAAAACTTTATGGAGATATGATTGCACAGTAGACTATACATATTTAAAGTACACAATTTGGTGAATTTGACATTTGTATGGTCAGATGAAACCATTACCAAAGTGAAGATAATGAATATACTCATCACTCTGAAAAGTTTTCTCATGCTCTTTGTTATCCATCCTTCCTCCCCATCCACAGACAACCACTGATGTGCTTTCTGTTACTGTCAATTAGCTTGCCTTTTCTAGAATGTTATGCAAATAGAATCGTATAATATATACTGTTTTGTTTGTCTGGATTCTTTCATCCAGCATACGTATTTTGAGATTCACCCATGTTGTGTAAATATCAATAGTTCACCTTTGTTGTTGTTGAGCAGTATTCCATTGTGTAGGTATACCACTGTTTGTTTATTCATTTGTTAATGGATACTGAGGCTGTTTTCCCTCAGTTTGGAGCTGTTAAAGCTGCCATATACAAATCTTTGTGTGAATGATGAGTTCATTTCTCCTGGCTGGATACCTGCTAGTAAAATGGCTAGGTTGTATAGTAGATACATGCTTAACTTTTTTTTTTTTTTTTAATTTTTTTTAACATTTATTTATTTTTGAGACAGAGAGAGACAGAGCATGAACGGGGGAGGGTCAGAGAGAGAGGGAGATACAGAATCTGAAACAGGCTCCAGGCTCTGAGCAGTCAGCACAGAGCCCGACGCGGGGCTCGAACTCACATACTGCGAGATCGTGACCTGAGCCGAAGTCGGACGCTCAACCGACTGAGCCACCCAGGCGCCCCATCATGCTTAACTTTTTAAGAAACTGCCAAGCTGTTTCCAAAGTGGTGGTTGTAATCCTGTTAAATAGATTGCGCTTTATATTGGTATTTAACTTGTTTGGTTCTTTTTTCCACTCAATATACAAATACTTTGTTATTGGCCCCCTTGATACTGTTGAATTTCATCCTTCACTTCCATAATTATAGTCATGAAGAAATTGTAACTGTCAGTAAGTTCTTATGGACCTTAAGAAAATCTGTAATTCTATTAACTACTCATTAGATTTCCCAGGTAATTTTTAAAAAATTTATTTCACAGTCCCAGCAGGGATTACTTTGAAATAATCCTGGTTAAGCATATTTATTAGTAGAGCCAGCTACAGTGCTTTGTCACCAAACAGAAATGTACTGGAAGCTGTTGTCATGATTGTTTAGCAGTGATTGGTAGACCAGTGATTTGTTCCTTTGTTTTTAAATTTTGTTTCCGTTTATTTGCACCATTCATTCCTGCTCTCCTTCTCTTTGTTTTTTACTTGAAAACACTTGAAAAATACTACCTTTGTGGCCTCCAAGCATTGAGATGTTTTCAAAAATCTTTCCAGTTACTTGATGCCACTGATAATCAAGGTCTCTGTTGAGCCACATTTACATTAGGCTGTGAATAGTGCTCTACACAAAGTTGAGGTATCCAGCTTTCCAATTGGTTCTGAATGCAGTTTTATTCATAGCAAAGTCATGATCCTTTGGGGATATCAATCTTGGATCAGGTGGCTATGAGGACTGAATATGGGTACAAGTATCATAATTTCTGGGACACTATAAAAGAGGCATTACATGTTCAAACACACATGACTACATTTTTTACTGTTGTTATGAAGAAAATCAGTTTTATTAATCTTTTTTAGTAGGGTCATGTTTCTTTAAGTACAGAATCTTTTCAATGACATTCATTATATGCCATCAAAGAAAAAGTCAGGGTGTGTGGCTCTCTATATTACCAATAGCAAGCATTAAAAAGCAGATTTTATCAGTTCACTTTCCTCTCCTTGAATGAATGTGACACTTGACAGCAGATGAAATATGAGCTACAAGTCTCGTTCAGCCCGTTCCTATAAACCATGCATTGTTTTGATTTGGCTTATTTAACACATTATAGGGGATTTCTGTATGGCTGTGGTCCAGAATTCTCTGCTTTTATTCCATTGAGCTGAAGGTTGCATTTGAGTTAGCAAAAATTTCTAGGAGAATGTATGCTTTGCTCATTTAAAAAATTATCTATGAGCAGCATATATAGTCGGTATCACCCCTATGCAAATAATCCAAAGGCCTTTAACAGGTAAAATAAGAGTAAGCTGTTTATACAACAGCTTAGAGTTGATGAAACAGCTTAGGGAATTTGATTATATAAATTTGATTTAAATCACTAGCTGGATATGATTAGGCATGCTTAATTTAAACATTCTTGGTGTTTGAGGTAACCTTGTATGTTCCCCATATCATTAGGAACCTCTGTATAGATAAGGAAAACTTTTTTAAAATATTCAGCTTTATTGAGATATAATTGACATATAAAATTGTAAGGTATTTGAAATATACATCATGGTGATTTGATATATGTATACATTGTAAAAGGATTCCCGTCTTCTAGTTAATTAACATATCTGTCACCTTAAACTTACTATTTTGTGTACGTATGAAAACATTTAAGTTCTATTAGTAAATATCAATTATTCAACTCTGTGTTACCAACTGTAGTCAAAATATTTAAATTTTGTTTAATGTTTATTTATTTTTGAAGGAGAGAGAGATACAGACAGAGCATGAGTGGGGGAGGAGCAGAGAGAGAGGGAGACACAGAATCCAAAGTAGGCTCCAGGCTCTGAGCTGTCAGCACAGAGCCTGACAAGGGGCTGGAACCCACGAGCCACGAGTTCATGACTCAAGCAGAAGTCGGACGCTCAATCAACTGAGCCACTCAGGCACCCCATAGCCAAAATATTTTAGTTAGATCCTTAGACCTCATTAGTCCTATAGTTGAAAGTTTGTACCCTTTTACCAGCCTCTCTCTATTTCCCTCACCTCTAGGTCCTAGCAACCATAGAAACAGAGAGTAGAAAAGTAGTAAGCACTTTTATGAAACAATCATTCTCAAATAGAAGAATCCAATAGCAAGTAAACCATAAAAAAAAAAACCCACATTTGCATTTGTATTTACTCATAATTAGCTTTACATATGGCTTTCAAATTTGATCATGTATATCTTTTGCTTCCAGTATTTCAGTAGCTTCTCATTCCCTTCAGAATGCAACCTAAATGGTTAGAGGTGTGCTTCTCAAATTTTAAAGTGCATATAAGTTACCTGGACATCTGTCAAAACTGCTGATTGGATGTGGTAAGCCAGAGGTGGAGCCTGATATACTGCAGATCAAACAAATTAAAGGCTGGTCCAAGGACCACACTTAGAGTAACAAAGAATTAGAGCATAAATAGGCAAGGCTCTTCCTCATCTGGCCTCTGCTCATCTGGTGCCTGCATCCTTTAACACCTTCTCTCCATCCTTTATCATCACCCTTTGGTTCTTCTATACACCTCACATTCCCACTATGTGGAATTTCAGGTCTCTGAATGTGTTGTACTCTCTCATTGCCCTGTGCCTCCGTCCATGCTCTACCTTCTGCCTGGACCACTCTTCATATTCTGTTGCTGCTTACTAGTCCTTCAACTCTCAACCACACTCACCTCCCCTGCAAAGCCTTCCCTGAATCTCAGTCTTGATTTGATGGCTGGGGACCATTGTAGCATCCTGTCAGGGGTTTGCTTTTCCAGGAGGGACTTAACAGTGCTTGAATTCTGAGTGTTTTTTCAAGAATGGCAAGTGGATTATTTGGGGGTAACCAAGAAACTCCATATTGGAGAGTAATATAGAATGTTGAATAAATAATTTTACAATTAAATTGATGTTGGTCAGGGCCACCTCGGTTGTTTAGTTGGTTAAGTGTCCAACTCTTGCTCAGGTCATGTCATCTGTGAGTTCAAGCCCCACATTGGGCTCTCTGTTGTCAGTCTGCTGTCAGCACAGGGCCTACTTCAGATCCTCTGTCACCCTCTCTCTTCCCTTCCCCTTCTCATGCTGTCTTTGTCTCTCACAAAAATAAACAAACATGAAAAAAAAAATTGATGTTAGTCACAAATAGGTAGAAAGAGGGAGAAAAAACTGTTGACAGAAGATTTTAAAGCCCTCATTGATAAAACTTGGGGAATGATGAATATTTAATCAACTGGAAGGTTGGGGAAGTATGTTTTTGTTGCCGCTACTAGGGATGTTTAAAGGAGAGAAAACAGGAGAGAGCGAAACTGTCCTTATGCATGGGAGAGTAGATTCACAAGATGAGACAAGCATTACTGCTCTAAAGTGCTGGCAGGGTGTTGGGGGGAACTCCTTCTCTAGGGCTGGAGCTTGAGTGTAATTAAAAAAACCAATAACACCATTTTGAATCTTGACTCCACTATTTACTAATTCTATGACCCTGAACAAGTGGCTTCACCTCCCCACAAGTGACGGTAATGTTACTTATCTGTTAAGGTTTTTAAGAGTATGAAATGAGGTAGTATATATGAGACATGTAGTAAATTAATTCTCTTCTTCCCTTTAGGGCTATGTGTCAAGCCTAATAAAATGTAAGCTACAATATTATTAAAAGACTTCATTATGTTGTGGACAGGTAGCTTAGAACTCAAGGTCCACTTTGTAAATTCACTTTAACAAGTTTATCTGATGTATGTGTATGAGGGTGTGTGTGTATATACATTTTTTTCTGTTGTCAATTAAATAGGCTTTGTCTTTAATAGATATTAGGAGATTAAAGAGATACCCAGTTATTTCAGAGTGGTTGATTCCCAGTTTGTAAATTGAATGTCATATGTAGAACATTTACTAGGTGGAATAAACAGTGATTACATAAACTGTAACAAATTGTACTGCATAGCAGGCACTTACTAAATATCCTTGGAGTGTGAGGTTATTAAGAGGAAGAGAAAGGAAAACCAAGCCTTTTATAATCTAAGAAAGCAATATATAGAACCACTGTGGGAAAGAATACTGTGAAGTTTGTAAAAGAAATAATTTAATGTATTGAAGCTCTTGAATTATATTAAATGAGATAATCATTTTGAAAAGTAAAAATAATCCTAGTAGAAACATTTCTGCTGTAATTTTGATGGATTTTATATCTTTCTCATTATAAATTTCTACATGGATAAAGTTGCTAAGTGACATGAGTTTTGTTACAAAACCTCACTCTTGTTAATGGTTTCTTGATCCTTCTGTTTCTCTGACTGATGCAAAGTGTAAAATTGCATGGAATGTTCTTCCTGCGCAGTTGAGCTATTAAGCAGAACTAATTCTTTATGGAATGACAACAAGGCATAAGAAAGGCATCTCTGGGATTAGGGAATATAAGGCAAACACTTGGCAAACGGCTGAAGGGGAAGTGGTCTTGGTGAAGACAAAGCAACGGCGCTTTTTCTCTTCCCCTTGAATCCATAAGAGCCACACAAGTTGAATAGCTTTGAAGCTGGATGATGTGGCTTACTAGACATGTTTTTTCTGTGCTGTTTCCTGCTTGTTTTTGCCAGCAAAGGGGCCAAGAATAATCACTTGATAAATGCATTAGCATGTCTCATACGCTTCTGTGACCACACACTGTTGCTGGGAAGACAGATAATTTGAGAAGACAAATATCCCAGTTGGGGACGTCTTTCAAAGTAAGATCAGATTTTACTCCCAACTAACAGGATTCTGTCTAGATTATGAGAGTACCATATGGAGACTGATTATTTAAAAAAAAAAAAATTCAAACTCAAGATTACGTAGTGGTTGGGAAAGGTAGAAGGCAAAGTGAATAGTGGCTTATTTTCATTATATCAGTTCTAAAAAAGAAGACAAGGAATATTGGTAGTAATTTTATGATGGTTTAACAATAAAAACAGAAAACTTTTTATTTCCTTGGATTTTTCCTATTGGCAGCCTGCTCCTATTTATTTTGCTTGGGTGTGTGAATTTCCTTGTTCCTAATCTCGTCCTTAAATTTCTACCAGGACAGACCCTTTCTATTATAGCATCACATTTCTATATCTACTTCTTGTGTTCTTACGATTTGGTCCTGAGAAGCCACCCTAGTTGCCTATCACTCTCTAGTTAGCACTGATCTCTTTAGGATGGACACCATCAATCCAGTAGAACATAAGCCAGGGTGTAGGTAAAGAGAACTGTACTTCAGCTGTAGCTGAGGATGTCAGGAAAAGTCGTTGTGGCTTCAGCATTGCCAACCGTCATTCCGTGTAACTCTTTCCACCTCTGCTTTAGGAGACTAGAAGTATGGCTGTGACACAAATGTGTGTGCAAGACAGCACACCTTTGTTTTAGCATTCGGTGGTCCAGTTTAATCCTGAAGGAGTTCTCAAATGTTCAGCGGTCTTGATCAAACATGAGTTCCAAAACCCTGTCCCCACTCTAGAAAATCTATTTCTCATGTTCTTTGGAGCAGGAGAAATACAGGTTCTTTGGATCAAACCAGTTGGTTCTAGGACCTCTCTCTAAATAATTTAAGCTTTATCTGATGGAATCTGTATCAGGCTCACTATTACGAGACTTCCTAGGATGGGCTCAGCATGCCAGGGGCCCTGGGAACTGACAGACTTTCTGCAGTATATGCTGGGTCAGCAGCCTGTGAAAGGTCCCTGCCGAAATGGCAATCCTGCAGTGTACTCCTGGCATCAAGGCAGAGGGCAGGAATGGCTTGTTTTTTAGGTGCACACGCACGCGCGCGCGTGTGTGTGTGTGTGTGTGTTCACACATGTGTGTGTAATGCCTTACTTACTCCCCATTCTTCTAGCCTCTCAGCAGAGGTGTGACTGCTTTCCTATTATTTCCATAGGAAGAGGAATAGGAGAGTGCTAGGTTTCTTACTCCTCCTGTTCCTCAGGGGCAGAGATCCATTTATGTTTATTAAGATAAATATTTTTGTGTATGCTTTTCATCTGTAGTATTCTAAAGATCTTGTAAACTTAGTTTCAGAATCATGTGGTCCTTCAGATTGTTGTTATGTATACTTTATACTATAGACTCCAGATGATGGAGATGGTGAGAGAACTGAATGTACATGTACCCTAGGGCATATCTTACCCATTTATTTATCAGGTATCTATTGAGTGCCTTTTTGTCTATGTGTGTTGTGTCTGGAATACAAAGATGAAAAGACATAGGACTTGTCCTGTGGGTAGGGGCAGAAAGTAGAGCTGAGAAAATAATGGAATAGACAGCATACTCCAAGATCCTGGGAGTCTGAAAGAATTCTGTACTTGGGAAAATCAGGTGTAACCTCACACAAGAAGTGCAGATGGTCTTCAGGGGTTGGCTTGTAAAATGTATGTGTGCTATCATCTTGCTTATTTTATAATTCTTTATTAAGAGTGACTAGAAAATTAAAAGCCTTTCTGTTTTGTAAAGAACATAGCCTTTGTTAAATTTTATTTTTTAATTTACATACTTAAAAAAATTAAGCTTACTTTATTGGGTCCATAGTTTTGTTAGTTTTGACATATGCCTAGCCATGTAACCATCACCACAATCAGGATACACAATAGTTTCATCACCCTCAAACATTCTGTCACTGCCTGTGTAGTCATACTTTCCCCCTTCCCTTGACTCCTACAGCCACGTGATCTTGCATTTTCCAGAATGTCATACAAATGAAATTATACTGTATATAGCCTTTTAGGTTTTGCTTCTTTCACTTAGCCTAATGCATTTGAGATTTTTCTCGGTTGTTGAGCATGTCAATAACTTGTTCCTTTTTACTGCTGGGTAGTATTCCATTGTATAGATTTATCCATCCACTGATTGAAGGATGTTTGGCTTGTTTACAGTTTGGGGCTATTATAAATAAAGCTTCTGTAACCTTTATTGTAAAGGCTTTTGTGTGAACATATGTTTTCATTTCTCTTGAGTAAACATTTAAAGATGACAACACTGTAAGTGCATGTGGTAAGTGTTTATCTTTTAAGAAACTGCCAAGTTATTTTCCAAAGTGACCTTACCAGTTTGTATTCCCACCAGCAGGTGTTCCACATCCTCAACAGTACTTGGTATTTTCAGTGTTTTTGCATGTGACCCATTCTATTAGGTGTGTAGTGTGGTGTCTCATTGTGGTTTTAATTTGCACTTGCCTGTGACTGTAACTAATAAGGTTGATTATCTGTTTTATTTAGTTGCTTTCCATACATCTTCTTTGGTAAAGTATCTGTTCACATATTTTACCCCCCTTTTAAGTGGTTATTTCTTAATAATTGAATTTCAAGAGTTCTTTTTTTTTTTAATTTTTTTTAATGTTTATTTATTTATTTTTGAGATAGAGAGAGACAGAGCATGAATGGGGAGGGTCAGAGAGAGAGGGAGACACAGAATCTGAAACAGGCTCCAGGCTCTGAGCTGTCAGCACAGAGCCCGACGCGGGGCTCGAACTCACGGACCACGAGATCATGACCTGAGCCGAAGTCGGACGCTTAACCGACAGAGCCACCCAGGTGCCCCCAAGAGTTCTTTATATGTCCTGGATACAAATACTTTGTCAGATATGTGATTTGTAAATTTTCTGTCCCAGTTTATGGCTTGTCTTTTCATTCTACTGGTTGTTTGTTTTTTTTTTTTCAAGAGCAGTTTTTTTGTTTTGTTTTGATCAAGTCTGATCAATTTTTTCCTTTTGTGGGTTGTGCTTCTGGTGTCATATCTAAGAACACTTTGCCTAACCCAGGGTTACAGACAGTTTTTGATGTTTCCTTCTAAGAGTTTTATAGTTTTATGCTTCATGTTGAGGTCTGTGACCCATTTTGAGTTAATTTTTACATAAGGTGTAAAGTATAGGTCAAGATTAGTTTTTTTGTATATGGATGTTTAATTGTTCAGGCACTATTTGTTGAAAAGACCATCCTTTATTGAATTGTTCTTGCAACTTTGTAAAAAATCAGTTGACATATTTGTATTGGTTTATTTCTGTGCTCTTCTGTTCCATTGATCTATCAATCTCTTCTTTGCCTTTATCATAGCTTTATCGTCATTCTGGAAATTGTGTCTTTAAATCAAGTCATGCAAGTCCTCCAAATTTGTTACTCTTTTTTATTAAAATTTTTTTATTTATTTTTTGAGAGAGAGAGAGCATGAGCAGTGGAGGGACAGAGAGAGACAGGATCCGAAGCAGGCTCTTTGCTGAGGCTGACAGCACAGAGCCTGATGTCGGACTCAAACTCACAAACCACTGAGATCATGATCTGAGTGGAAGTCAGACAATTAACCCACTGAGCCACCCAGGCATCCCAAGTCCCAGCACATTCTTGTGCTTTATGATACATCTCTTTATGCACAGATGTAAGTATGTCACTGCCTGCTTGTATTACTAGAACTCAAGAATGTAAAATAATGATGCTGTAAATATTTAGTACAAGAAAATTTGGATTGGGATGCCATGAGGCTGAGTCAGTTAAGCGTCCAACTTTGGCTCAGGGCATGATCTCGCAGTTGGTGGGTTTGAGCCCCGGGCTGGGCTCTGTGCTATCAGTGTGGAGCCTGGAGCCTGCTTCAGATTCTGTGTCTCCCTCTCTCTCTGCCCCTCCCTCACTCATGCTCTGACTCTGTCTCTGTCTCTCTCTAAAAATAAATAAATAATTTAAGGCATGCCTGTGTGGCTCAGTTGGTTAAGCACCTGACTTTGGCTCAGGTCATGATCTCGCGGTTTGTGAGTTTGAGCCCTGCGTCCGGCTCTGTGCTGACAGCTCAGAGCCTGGAGCCTGCATCGGATTCTGTGTCTCCCTCTCTCTCTGCCCCTCCCCCACTTGTGCTCTGTCTCAATCTGTCTCTCAAAAATGAATACATGTAAAAATAAATAAATAAAAATAAGTAAATATTTTAAAAAATTAAAAAGAAAATTTGGACTGATTTTAAGTCACTCATAGTCTCTTTCTAAGTCTTCCATTTGCACACAAAGCACATTACTATCAGAGCTAACTATGAGTTACTTTCATATCAGTAGATATTTCATGATGGGCAGTTATATCTAAAGCACTGTGACTTTTAGGCCCATTGAAATTACTGCTAATTCCTGGCTCTTGAGCTCCTTACATATTTAGGAGACAGATGCCAAGTTAATGAAGTTAATGATACTTGTCCCTTTGCTGAGAGTTTGCATTGGAAGGAGTGCCAGAAAGTGGAAAAGTAGGGGAAACCTACCAAAAGGAGCCCTCTGTTTAACAATTAAGCCTCAGTCTTAGTAAGCTTGCCATTGAAAAATATGGATGGCTTGGAACGTATCATTGAGGATTAAGATCATCCATGTTGGGTCTTTTTTTATGGCTATGATGGCTATAGCTAGACCAGCAATCTCTCTTAGCTCCAGGAATGCTATGTTTTCAAGTTCGAAGATGGATCAGAGCACACTGCACTATGGCTCTGGGAAGGTCCTTTAGGAGTGGAAGGAGTGGCACTGATGGCTGAGAAGAACACTACCATGTTTATTCTTTTTAAAAAATAAGCTTTATTGATATTCAGTTCACCCAGTTAAAGTATATAATGAAAAAAATATTTTGTATATTTACTTGGGCAGCCATCACCACAATCTAATTATGGCACATGTTCAGATTCCCTACAAGAAACCTGAGTAGCCGTAAACAGTCATGCCCATGGACTCCCATCTCTGCCACACCCAGCTCTTGGCAGCTGGGTTCATTCTTTGCAGCCCAGCACCCAGCCTGGGGGTCAGAGTCGATGAATGAGTGGGGAAGAACACTACCATTTTGAGTATGAGGACACCAAGAACTGAAGAGAGCTTACTTTTGACAGATCATACAGATCATTTATAATAGAGCTTGGGAAGAATACAGGTCCCTGACCTCAGTCCAGTCGTTTCTCAATTTGCTCTGCTTTTTGCCCCATAGCTAAGGTCCATACATACCCCAGCTCAGGAGCCCTGGTGTGGGGCATATAAGACACTCGTGACTGCAATCTTATTCCCTCCTCAAAAGAACCTGTGAGGTAGATGGCCCTACTTCAAGGGATTCTGATATATGCATGTTAAAGGCAGTGGGTAAGTGAGCCAAGACCAGAACTTAGAGCTCCTGACTCCGGGATCTCTCTTTGTGTCACAGCTATCTCTGTGTCAGAGATTTGGCTTCTGCTGCTGGAATAATAGTGTCATGGAAGGGACCTTTGAGACTAAGAAAATCATTCAGCCTTCCAACTAGTTTGGAATCTTTTACCGTATTCTTTTTTGCCCCATATTCTTGAAGGTTGAACAACAAGAAGCAACTTTTACATAGATTTTTATTACTAAAAAAGGTTTATTACACATTTATAGCAACTACCTACATATGCATTCATTTATTCAGTCAACCAATAAATAAAATTCCATGCCTCAGTCTTGCTTCTCTCCTAAAGCAATTAACCTTTGCTGTAACTAAAAACTTTGAGTTCTCATTGAGCTGATCTTAAGTTTTTCAAAGAAATAAAATGTCTTTGATTAATTTTTTGCTTTTTTCAGTCATATGGTCTCACATCTTTAAAAAAAATTTTTTTTTTAATGTTTATTTATTTTTGAGAGAGAGAGACAGAGCATGAGTGAGGAGGGGCAGAGAGAGAGGAGACACAGAATCTGAAGCAGGCTTCAGGCTCTGAGCTGTCAGCACAGAGCCTAATGTGGGGCTCAAACTCACAAACTGTGAGATCGTGACCTGAGCTTAAGTTGGATGCTTAACCAACTGAGCCACCCAGGCACCCCTGGTCTCACATCTTTTAATTCACTCTGTCTGCATCAACATCAGCCAATGCTCAATAAGCCCAGCATTGTTGTCAAGTCCTAACTCTTAGATGCCTGCAAAAAAAGAGCTTTGGTTCACCTGTTCATATTTTATTAAGAATAAAAGAAGTTGTAAGAGTGGATTCCAGCTCTCTACTTGAGCAGTCATGAGACAGTTGTCAATACAGTTTTGTATCTTTTTTTCTCTTAGCATATCACAAACTTTTTCCCAGGTAATAACATAGTCATTTTAAGGGCTGAGTTCCATTAATTGAAGATATAATAGCATCCTTAGGCATGTTTGTTCATTGTTACACATTAACTTTTTTTGATATTGTACTGTCAATAGCAGTGTATTATGAGAATGTTTGTTAATTTGCACTTTTGGAACATTTGCTACTAAGTTCTGGTCATACTGGTTCCATTTTCCAAATGTCTCTTGACTCTGTCCCTGTGTTTCCATCTCCAGTCATTCCTCCAGTTCAGGCCACAGTTATTTTACCAAAATGCCTGCCAGAGACACAGGAATATGGAAATTTGGGAAGAGAAAGTGAGAGAGAGGGACAGAAGGAGGAGAGCGGGGAGAAACTGAAGAGCAAGGGGACTATGCTAGTGCCTGGACAACACAAAGTCAACAATTAGAGTTTTTTCTCTAAGATGAAAATTGATCCCACGTATCAGATATATACAGATATGCCCGGCATCTCTATGGGGACACACTAGGCATTACAGTATGAGTAAATGGTAGTAAAAGCAGGATCTTGAATTATGAAAAGTTAAAAAGGGTCTGTGGGAGAGGTAAATTTTCAGTCAGCTCCCGTTTAGTTCAGTTTTTGTGCTCAGGATCCTGGGAGAGTCAGCAGCCTCTTCTTTCTTTTGTTGAGTATCCTCCTCAAGTGAGTCTTGTGGTTTCTTTCTCCAGGTGTTTTCCAGTCAGGCCTAGTGCATAAACTATACTTGCTGTGCCCCATTCCAGCTTACTGTCATAACCCCAAATGGTGGGCATGCCTGTGTTCTCTACCCCTTATAATCTTGTTAAAACTCTCAGAAGTTTTGGGACGCTTGGGTGGCTCTGTCGGTTGAGTGTCTGACTTCGGCTCAAGTCATGATCTCAGTTTGTGAGTTTGAGCCCCACATCAAGCTCTGTGCTGACAGCTCAAAGCCTGGAGCCTGCTGCAGATTCTGTATCTCCTGTCTCTGCCCCTCCCCTACTTGTACTCTGTCTCTCAAAAATAAATAAAATTAAAAACACTTTCAGAAGTTTTAGCCAGCAGCCCGAATGCATCTCCCTCTCCCTTTTCACCTTCTCCTTTATGTGCACAAATTCAGGGGTCCTGATGGCTTGCCTAATTTGAGTCAGGTGGCCATGAATTCTGACACACTCCTAACCTAAACTGGTCAGTTGTTTTTAAACTAAATCTTTGAGCACCATGAGCACTACTACTACTACTACTACTCTTAAGAGAAATTTCATTCCCAAGGAGCTCCTGAGCCTTGCATATAAATACAGTTGACCCTTGAACAATATGAATGTGAACTGTGTGGGTCCACTTATACAGGAATTTTTCAATAAATACAGTATAATACTGTAAATGTATTTTCTCTTACAGTTTTCTTAACACTTTCTCTCTAGCTTTGTTGTAAGAACACAGTGTATGATATATATAACATACAAAATATATGTTAATTGACTTTGTAATCTGTAAGGCTTTTAGTCAGCAGTTGGCTATTAGTAGTTTGTAGTAGTTAAGTAAGGAAGTTAAAAGTTACATGTACATTTTTTAGTGTACCTGGGGAGTCAGTGCCCCTAAAACCTCTGTTGTTCAAGGGTCGACTCTATACCTATGGCTGTTCTCCTTCTCTCTTCTTTATCCCCACACCGTACCATGCCACCCCACCCAGCAGAAGTGAAGAATTAGGTGGATGGAGTAATTCCAGAAGAATGACAGTGACAGAAAAGACATGTATTGCATGTTGGCTTGACTTGAGTTCTATACTACTTTTTAGAATGGGAAGATATGTTTATAGTCAGGAAGAAACTAGTAATGAGGGAGTAATGCAAGAAAATGGGAATAATAAATGGAATAGGGGCCCAGAGATGATCATCAGGGTCAGGTCATCTTGGCACAGATTGAATTGGTTACTTCTTCCTCAGAACCAGGAGTGAAGGGAGAAAAACAAGGTGAAGAGGGAGGGATTTTTAGGTGATAAGGAAGAAAATTTTTGTCCAATAAAATAGTAGAAATAGCTAAAGACATTGAGTGTCTTTAATGTTATGGGCACTATGCTGAGTGTTCTACATGCATTACCTTATGTAATCCATAAAAATGCTTTTAAGAGCCCTCTTTTACATAACCATATTTTTTAAAGATTTTTTTAAAGTAATCTCCACACTCAATGCCTCAAACTTATGACCCCCAGATCAAGAGTTGCATGATCTACTGACTGAGTCAGCCAGGTACCCCAACATAACCACATATGTTTAGGAAGAGTAATTTGCTCAGGGTTATACAGTAGGGAATGCTATAGCAAAAATTATCTTAATCTTCTCAGGGAGCTAAGATAGTGTTCTGTTGTAAATAGGAGAGAGATGGTGACATGGTTCATTGAGTTCAGTCAAGAAATCTTTATTGACTGCCTGTTGTATGCAGGGCACTGTTCTGGCCCCAAGCAACATACAGACGTACAAGACATGTTGTCTGAACTTAAGTTTATATAGCCTAGGGTTTAAGTGGTTGGGGACCTGAATAAATTGGAAAGTTAGAGAATTCCTAAAACCAGTTATCGATAAGAAAACTGTTGAGTGGCCCATCTGACAGAAAGGAACTTGAAGAGCTTTGAGGCACTCTTTCCAGGAAAAAACTTGAATCTGGAAAGAATCAAATCTGGTGTTTGGCAAGACAAAATTGATAAAATATAAAAAAAACAAAGAGTTCAGAGATGTTATTAAAGGTGTCTTTTAACATGGATACAGTAGGAATATACTGGAAAATAATCCATTCTGGGAACTTTACATGGGGGTCTATTTCTGAAAGTCCTTGCATTCCACCCTTGTTATAAAGTTTCTAGCCTTTATTTTGTTTGTATTTATTTTGACACTTATTTTGGCTAAACATTTCCTTTGAAAAGCAAAGATAAACCTCTTAGCAGCTAGCTCTCAGAATTGCTACAGATTCAATCAGGATACTAAATTGACTAGAAGTCAGGTAATAAAACATTTATAGAATAGCTATTTTATACTCAGTACAGCTGAAAAAAAGAGGTTGACACCCAAGACATAGAATGAGTGCATCTGGGGATGCCTGAGTGGCTCAGTCAGTTAAGCATCTGACTCCTGATTTAGCATCTGACTCCTGTCATGATCTCACAGTTCATGAGTTCAAGCCCTGTGTCAGGCTCTGAGCTGACAGCGTGGAGCCTGCTTGGGATTCCGTCTCTCCCTCTCTCTCTCTGCCCCTGTGTGGCTCATGCGTGCACTTTCTCTCTCTTTCAAAATAAATAAATAAACATTTAAAAAAATGAATGAGTGCATCTGTCTTGCATTATATTATTTTTATTAAAATCAATTTTTTCCTATAAAAACACTTCCTAAAAAGTACAAGTAGTCTCTTACGTAGTCTTTTTTAAAAATTTTTTTTTAATGTTTATTTATTTTTGAGAGAGAGACAGAGCGTGAGTGGAGGGGCAGAGAGAGAGAGAGCAAGACACAGAATCCGAAGCAGGCTCCAGATTCTGAGCTGTCAGCACAGACCCCAATGTGGGGCTGGTACCCATGACCCATGAGATCGTGACCTGAGCTTAAGTCGGACACTTAACGGACTGAGCCACCCAGGCGCCCCAGTCTCTTGCCTAGTCTTAAGGATACAGTAAATTTTCAACTTCTGTTTGAAACTTGTACCTTGGTGGGTTTTTGCCTCAGTAGGTAAAGAGTTAGTTACCCTGATACTTTGATTAAACAATGGATCAGGTCTCTAGGTTTACATCCTGTTCAATTGCAGGTCAGTCTTCAGGTTTGAAGATCAAAATGAATTGAACCAAATGAAATAAGAAGTTACAACTGTGTTTTGATTAGTAAAGTCTGGAATAGACAAATGCATGATTTGAAAGCCAGTGTCATAGAAATAAACTTTAATCTGTATACACTCCATGATGGACTTGGAAATTGTGCACATTTGAGAGTCTGAGAGGGGAATCTCCCAATATTCTTCATGAGCATAAAAATGCCCCTAGAGCTACTAATTGGTGACTTAGACCCATGAAGACAGTATAGGGGCACTGGAACGTGACTACTGGCCATGTTTCCGGGCCATTCGGGACTCCCCAAGGAGGGGGTGTGGCAGTAGCAACTGGTGCAGTCTTTGACTGTCTGAGGCCTCAGAACCCTGGCTGATCCACAGTGTTAGGACCACTGGTATAAACCCTGCAGCAAGATTCTGACTGACTGAAATGTTTTCTTTTAGTAAAAGAATATTTTAAATGGGATTTACGGAAGAAAGTGATGGTTTTTGTTTTAAATTAGGGAATAGTTTGTGAATTTATTAAAAAAAATTTTTTTAATGTTTTTGTTTTTGAGAGAGAGCGAGACATAGCATGAGTGGGGTAGGGGCAGAGAGAGAGACACACACACACAGAATCCGAAGCAGGCTCCAGGCTCTGAGCTGTCAGAATAGAACCCGACACGTTGAACTCGTGAACCGAGAGATCATGACCTGAGCGGAAGTGAGACGCTTAACTGACTGAGCCACCCAGGTGCCCCTCTGTGAACTTATTTTAAATTGCTGTATGGCTGGGGTGCCTGGGTTGCTCAGTTGAGTGACTAATTCTTGATTTCAGCTCAGGTCATAATCCCAGGGTTGTGGGATTGAGCCCTATGTCTGGCTCCACATTGAGCATGGAGCCTGCCTAAGATTCTCCTTCCCCTCCCTCCTTCACCCTTCCTCTTCCTCTCCCTCTCCCTCTCCCCCTCCCCATACCCCTCCCTCCCTCAGCCCCTGCCCTTCCTTCTCTTAAAAAAAATACTGTTTATCATTTCAAGACTGTATTTTCATAATTTTTAGTTTGTTTTAAAATCAACTTGTGTTAAGTATTTTATTCATTGCAACCTTCTAGAAACATGAATGGCACACTAATTTAATGTTGTAGTCCTACATTTTCAATGTAGAAACGTCTGTATGTTCCTTTCTGTTCAAATAAAGATTTGAAGAACATTGTCCTTTTAGCGTCTTTGATCCTTTTTTTTTTTTCTGACTATAAATCATAGAAGCAAATGATTAAGTAGACAGGTGGAGAGGAGGAAGTCACAAATAAAATAGGCACTTACATTTATTGTGTTTGCAAGATTGTTTTTGAGGATGACGCATGTTTCTTGAGACCGCATTTCTTACCTATTTTATAGAGCTCTGGCCTCTTAACAGCACTGCTTTAATGACTTCTTGTGGGGCTCTTGGTTTATGTTAGCACTGGCTGTGGAGGGAAGAAAGAGGTCAGGTTTCACAAGGAAGCTGTAGACTTGTAAAATCATACCTAACTGGCAGAAACAAAGTCCATATCAAGGAGAAAGCTGAGATTTGCATAAGAACATTAAAGAAGTGCAAAATGCTTTGACAATGCTGAAAATAGTTTGTGAACTAAAGTTTTAGGGGGATCTAGCATTCATTTAAAGGACATATTTATTTACTCAATTAAAACCCCCCTTTAAAAAAAGCAAAATAAAAACTGGAAAACAAAGTTTAAAACTGTCATGATAGAGATGATTCGTATGCTAAAGTTTCTAAGTTTTCATGTAAAATTCTATGCAACTTGTATTTTATTGAAAAGGAGCTATTTTCAGATGTTCTTTTTCTTGTAATTCTCAGGTTGAGGGCCCTGGTTGGGGAGAGAATTGAGCATCCATAGATCGTAGGTGATACCTGCCCAAAGAAACGGAAATTCAAAGTACTAAAAAGAAGGCAGATAAAAATTAAAGATGAGGGATTTTATCAAGTAGTGGAGCAACAGTAGAAAATTTATGCAAACTCTTCATTCCATGCCCCATGTAGGCATATAAAATTTATTTTAAAATATTACTTTTTCTTAGCTATGTGTCTTGTAGGAAAAATATAAGCACAAAAAAAAATCATCTTACATAATTCTACCACTACAGATCTGAATCTGAATTACTATAGATTATCTTCTTGTAATCTATCCCCTATTATTTCATCATTGAAATATTTATGTGTGCACATGAAAAAATAGGAAGAGTATTTGTTTCTCCTCATTTTATGTTCCTTTACATAAAGCCTATGTAGTCTGGCTGAGTAGAAAAGAACAGAAGAATTTTATTTATTTATTTTTAAATGTTTATTTTTTGAGAGAGAGAGAGAGAGAGACAGAGTGTGAGCGGGGGAGGGGCAGAGAGAGAAGGAGACACCAAATCCGAAGCAGGCTCCAGGCTCTGGGCTGTCAGCACAGAGCCCAATGCGGGGCTCGAACTCACGAGCTGTGAGACCATGACCTGAGCCGAAGTTGGACACTCAACTGACCGAGCCACCCAGGCGCCCCAAGAACAGAAGAATTTTAAATCTTAGAATACCTCTGCCTCTGTTAGGACTTTAACGTTTATTTTTATTGTGTAAGGTCACTGACATCTTTTGTTTGCCTTCCTTGAAGTCCTCGTCCTGAAAGTAAAAGCAGTGTATTCGTAGCAGGGCATCCTACTGTGCCCACCTCCAGCACCACTATTGGGATTTACTAGGTACCAAGCAGTGCCTGAGCACATGCTCATGTTGTTCTCTGTGCATATATGTACACATATATATATGTGCATATAATTTAATATTTTTATAATCTCATAAGATATTATCTCCATCTTACTAAGGGATACTGAAGCTTGAGGTTGAGTAACTTCTCAAGGGCACGCAGCACATGAACATGAGATCAAGGCTATGACTTTAACCCAGAGCTATAGATTTTAATATGGGCACCCTTACCTGCAAGGCTGTACTGTGGTACTGCCTCCCTATATCTGCCTAAATTATGCACTGTAATGTACTGGAATTTATTCCTGATTTTCTGTAAACCAGCTAAGGCTAAGCTTCTGCCTTAGTCTTCATATCCTCTACTTTGGTTTTCTAATGCCTTAACTTCTATCATCAAGAAATGAGAATAAGTTAAATTGGAAGAGCAGTAAACATTGTGCTTCCTAGGCTCATCCCAACAGAGCTTCAGAAGTCAGAACTTCTTTCCTCTGCTACTTTTACATTTTATATGTTGCTTTTTTTTATAGGCTGCTGTTTTAAAAACTCAAAGATGTTTTTCTTCAAACATTAATGACAGCCTGACATCTGAACCATTAATTAAAAAATTAGGCTATATAGGGGCTCTTGGGTGGCTCAGTCGGTTAAGCGTCTGATTTCAGCTCAGGTCATGATCTCACAGTTCGTGAGTTCAAGCCCTGCATCAGGCTCTGTGCTGACAGCCCGGAACCTGGAACCTGTTTCAGATTCTGTGTCGTCTTCTCTCTCTGCCCCTTCCTTGTTCGTGCTCTATCTCTCTCTGTCTCTCAAAAATAAATAAGCATTTAAAAAATTAGAAAGAAATCAGGATGGATAGATACTTGAGAGTTTATATTATTAATCCCTGGCCTAATTGTACAGTTTCCTAGACTTCCTTAATATGTCCAGTTTTTTCTCATTTTGAGGAAATGAGAGTCTATAATGGTGATTCACCAGTCTGTCTGAGCTCCTCTTCTGTGTTCCTATGCAGACACCATACTATATACCCCAGCCTTCCAGGTACATAGGCCAGAAACCTCAACCATTTGTATCTTTCCCTCTTTTTCCCGTGAACACCTTATGGCCAAATCATGTTGTTTAGTGTACATCATCATCTCTTATGTGTGCCCTCCTTTCCATTCCACAGTCTCTTGCATCATTCAGAACCATAGCTGGTTTCCTGTCTACTATTCTAATAGTAGTCTCCAGGTGCTTGGCTTTCTGATGATCAAACAAACATATGTGAGCTTAGAAGTAAGAGAATAATGATACAGGAATCACTAACATTCCCATTAGGTAAACTTTTTTAAATAGATTTTTTTAAATGTTTATTTTTGAGAGACAGTGCCAGCTGGGAAGGGGCAGAGAGAGAAGGGGACAGAGGATCTGAAACAGTCTTTGCACTGACCCTGAACGGGCTGTGGGCCTCCCCACCATTGTGGGGCTCTAACTCATGAACCATGAGATCATGACCTGAGCCAAAGTCAGATGCTCAACCGAATGAGCCATCCAGGCTCCCTTTAAATAGATTTTTTTTTAAATATATTTTATTCCTAAATAAATATTAGAATGAATTAGTGTGATTCGATTTACATGCATTCCTGTCTCTCTTATCCTAATGAGTTCCTAGAAACAGGAACTCCTGTTCAAGATGAGAGCCATAGCTTCAGAATCCTAGTATACAGGAGTTACTCTATTTTGGAAATTTAGGATTTTAACACATACTCTTATCCAACTAGAAAGTCCATGCATATTAACTTATACCAGAGCAGCAGAACTGCTTGAATACAGAACCAATATTTTTTATCTTCAACAAAAATCTTGAGGATTTCAAACTTGCACTCATGAGAGAATTCACATAAGGGTCTATGGAGGTTACCTGGTTTTAGATCTGAGTCTCACTACTTACTAGCTGCAGAACCTTGAGTAAGTTGCTTAATCTCCCTGTGCCTCAGTTTGTTCGACTAAAATTTGGGGTAATAATAGTTATGGGGTTTAAATAAATTGGAATATGTAAGGTACTTAAAGCATTACCTGGCATTAAAATGTTAAGCTATTGTTACTTTTATCCTTATTATAATTTGTTATGTGCTTTCATAATTCTTGGTACTTTTCCATGAAGGCATTTCTCACAATTTGAAGTTATATACTTGCATAGTAATTTTGTTAAATGCCTTATTGCATCACTAGATAAAGATCCCTGAGGGTCGTACCTCTGTTGGTTTTGTTTATTATTGGATCGTCAGCACCTAGAATATACTAGACACTGAATAAATATTTGTTGAATGAATGAATGAATTTATAAGAGATTTCTAGCCTAAAATTTTTCTAAAATAAGTATAATTAATATGCTATACACTGAATAAATATTTGTTGAATGAATGAAAAACTTAGAATAGATTACTAGCCTAAAATTTTTCTAAAATAAGTGTAAGTAAAATCCTTTCCTGGACTGGGGAGACAGCTAATATGACCCATTATTTTATGTATAATTGCATGCCTCAAAGCCTACCAGCATGAGTTAACTACAAGCTAAATGAATGGTGTGATTGTTCAGATAATGAGATTGATATTATATGACTTGTGGAAATTAACCACTTTGTGTCATAGTTATAATGTGTATCTAATAGAGATATTCAGTGTTTTTTATGCATAACTACTTAAGAATGACTATTTAAATACTGTTGCCTGCCTACCATATAAACAGTTGGTTTGGGGTAATTGGTTCCAAACTAACTTTTTAATGTTTATTTTTTTGAGAGAGAGAGAGAGGGAGGGGCAGAAAAAGAGGGGACAGAGGATCCAAAGCAGGCTCTGTGCTGATAGCAGCAAGCCAGATGTGGGGAACCGTGAGATCATGACCTGAGTTCAACCGACTAAGCTACCCAGATGCCCCAAACTACTTTTTTTTTTTTTTTTTTTTTTTGCAAAAGAGAGCCATTGAGTCTGTTTATTGAGAATGTGCTCAGCCAAAAAGAATTAAAAATATGTAGTTGGCATAAAGAAAGCTATTTATTCCTTTTAATGTAGCAAGGATATATACATTCAATTTTTCTAATAATTAGGCTAAGCAGTTTAAAGACTTAGAAGGAGGGGTTTCTAAGGCACAGTGCTTTTTGACAACATTTAAAACTGGAATCACATTTTTTATGAGATTATTCCTTTTTTGGTTTTAGCAGTATTGGGTTGACCTATCGAAGCCTTTCAAATTAATAGATGGAAGCTGCTTGTGAGCCCAGTGTGGCCACATCAAACAATTGTGTACATCTAGAGGATGTTTTTGAAGCAGGGAAGAGGAAAAATGGGAGTAAGGAAACCAGATAAGAGATTTTTATAGTGGTTCCAGTGAGAGACATTGGGAGAAGAACACAGGAGTGGATTTGACATGTGTTTAGGAATTAAGATCAGTGGGAAAAAGTGAATGAAAATGCAGAACAAGGAGTTAGTAGTGTCTAGCTCAGGTGACTATCTGGATACTGGTGTGACCGACTGAGGTAGAGATGAAGGCTTGGAGGAAAGATGATGATTTCATTTTGAACTTGATGATTAGTGCCTTTTATAAATTATAAGCAAAGATGTCTAGTAGTGATTGAAGCCATGAATATGAAGCTCTGGGATGGTGATCCAAGATGGAGATGTATTTGGGGGAATTCACAGCAAGAGATGGATGTCACTGGAAACTGAATGTGGATGAGATCACCCAAGGAGAATCTGGAGAGAAAAAAGGACAGAGAATCTCTGGAGGGAAGGGCAGAGAAGGGAGCACCCTTGAAAAAGGAGACTGGAAGGAGGAATCTGAGAAATAAAGAGATAAGAAAATGTGTTAGAGGGGCGCCTAGGTGGCTCAGTAGGTTGAGTGTCTGACTCTTGATTTCAGCTCAGGTTGTGATCTCATAGTTTTGTGAGTTCGAGCCCACATCAGGCTCTGTGCTGACAGTGCGGAGCCTGCTTGCGATTCTCCCTCTCTGCCCCTCCCCTGCTTGTGCTCTCTCAAAAAAATAAACTGAAAAAAAAGTAAGTGTGTAAGAAATAAGTGTGCAATGTCCTAGACACTGTTTCAGTAAAATAATAGAGAAGAAGACAGATTTTAGATGTTTGAGGAATAAAGTCAGAGAGGAAGAAGGGGAGGTAACGAGAATAAACTACTCTTTAGAAAAGTTTTGATCCCTTGGGGAAGAGAGTGGATAGCTGCCAGAGGGATACATGCCATAAAGAGAGATCTGGAGTTTTGTTTTTTGTGTTTTGAGGTTTTGAAAAAACTTAATCACTTTTATAGGCTTGATGGAAGGATCCAGGAGAAGAATTTGAATATGCAGGGGAGAGAGAGAGAGAGAGAAAGAGAGAGAGAGAAGGCAGATACATCAGGTTCCCAGAGGTGAGGGAAGAAAATGGAGTTGATGCCCAGAGGGAGGAATTACAAACAGAAGAATGGCAATTTATTTTTGTATCACAAATGCCTTTTTCTTTAGTCTCAGAGATACTGATGAGACTTGGTCTTCATTGGGAAAAATCATTTTGCCAGCACGTTGAATTTTCAAAAGGGACCAGAAAGTTAGAAATGTTAAAATATAAAGGTGTCTAGGGGGATTTAAAAAAATTTTATACTTGCTTGAGGCCTTACTAAGAACCAGAGTGAGCTCATTCAGTTAGGTGTCTGCCTCTTGATTTTTCAGCTCAGGCCTTAATCTCCTGGTTCATGAGTGGGACCCCTGAGTTGGGCTCTGCACTGGTAGCACAGAGGCTGTTGGGATTCTCTCTCTCTCTGCCCCTCCCCCTCTCTTTCTGTCTTTCTCAGAATAAATGAATAAACTTAAAAATAAATACCCTTACTTGATGGATATGTTAACTTAGCTTCTTGTGGTCATCATTTCCCAGTATATATGTATATTGAATAATCACATTGTACAAAATGTTGTATGTCAGTGTCAATGCAACAAAGCTGTGGAGGAAAGTAGATTAGTGATTCCCTAGGGCTGGAGGAAGGAGGGAGTGGGTAGATTAGGGAGTGATAAGTAAAGGATAATGAGATTCCACTTTGGGATGATGAAAATATTCTAAAATTGATTATGAGGATGGTTGCAAACTCTGAATGTACTAAAAACCATTGAATTGTACTCTTTAAAGTGACTGAATTGAATGGTATGTAAATTACATGCTTTGTGATTATACCTCAATAAAGCTGTTCTTCCACACTTTCCCCAAAAGAAATACCCTTACTGAGTCAAATGATGCATTCATTTAGCTTTTAGCTCTTGGAATTTGCTGACTCCAGAGTTTTAGCATATTTGACCTATATTGCAAAGTTAGTGCAATTTTTATCATAAAAATCTTAAGGGTTTCAGAGACTAATGCATCTGGGGTAAAAAGCAGGGAGCTACTCAAAAAAAAAAAAAAGATTCAGAGGGATTGTATTGTTTGATTGATTAGTTGAGATCTAGGGTAGAAAACAACACTCAAGTGCTTAAGTGGTTGGAGGGAAATACTCAAGGCAAAAGAATGATTATCTTTATTAAACTCAATAATCATAGCATTTATAAAAAGTCTTAAGAGCCTTCACTTACTGGCTTATTTGATCTTCATAGAAATCTTTTAATAGAGGAGGATCAGACTGTTGTCTCTAAAGATAATGCCACTAAAATATTGGACACCATTCGGAATTATAGCAAATAAAAAAATTATAAAAAGTATAATTTGGAAACTTCTTACATTTCTGGTTACTGTGTTTAAAGACGTAATATAATTGGAGAAAAAATATGTATAAGTTTAGTTGAACAAGTATTATTTTAATGCTGAGTCTGCCATTCACTGCCTTAAGGGATCTTTCAAAGAATATGACCCATTGCTAGCCCTTGATGAGTTCCTAGTGTAGAAGGGGAGAAAAATTGTGAACAAGTGGCTATATTACTGTGGGATAAAAGTAACAGCAGAGGTCTGCAGTGTACAGAAGTTGCAGAGAAAATGATTGTAGCAACTCCCCAAAGGATGGGACAAGTGAACTAGGCTATAAATGATGTTAGGGTTTCATCAGGTGGACAGAGGGACCTCGGATATTTCAGAGAGAAGGATATGCTTGTAGAGGGCTTAGAGGTGTGAAATATCATGGTATATTCAGAGAATTAGTAGTTCAGTACTCATGGAACAAAACTGTAAGTGATTGAGGCAAGAAATTTTGCAGGGATTAGGATGCCTGGATGCCTGGTTAAGCATCCGACTTCAGTTCAGGTCATGATCTCATGGTCTGTGAGTTCGAGCCCCGCGTCGGGCTCTGTGCTGTCAGTTCAGAGCCTGGAGCCTGCTTCAGATTCTGTGTCTCCCTCTCTCTCTGCCCCTCCCCCACTCATGCTCTGTCTCTCTATCAAAAAATGAATAAACATTAAAAAAAATTTTTTTAAGAAATTTTGCAGGGCCTAATCATTAGCCACACAAATCAAATTTGTATTTTTTGACTATCATTCTGGAGGTAACTCTGCTGGTACAAGAGGTACCACCTAAGAGGTGCCTACAGTACTTCCAGGTAGGAGATGATAGGGTCCTGGATCAAAGAGAGGACTTTTAGGGATGGAGAGAAATCAGATAGAGAGATGAGATAAAACATAGTGAATCAGGTACTTGATTTTTTTTTTTTTTTGGAGTAATAGAAGAAGTCAAATAGATAGGGCTGAAGGAACAACTACTTTATGGAGAAAAATTAAGCTATATTAGATATTTCAGTGTAGAGTGGTAAAGACTGGAAATTAAGATAAATTTCCCACTTTGAAGTATGTAAGTTGAATATACTCTGGATTATGAATTACAACCAGAATTAAAACTCACCCCTTCATACATGAAAAAGGTAAATATGGGATCAGTAAGAGAAATTAATGCTTCATAAATCAGGCATTAAATTTATGGAAACTTAGGTCCTAATTCCCGCTCTGAATGTATTCAACAAAAGTTTAGTTACTTATAGAAAGATAAGCTTCCATTGTTACTGAGAAATTGGGCTATTCTATTGCAAACCTGATAACTTTGAAGATAAATATCTATTTCCTGATTGTTCAGTAGGTGGACCATAGGTCTGATAGAGAAAATGTTTGTAAGTAGATTAACATCCTAGAAAGTGATTATAGAGGTGAGCAAAAAGAGAAACTATATTGATATTTAGAGTTTGATGTTCTTGATAGTGGTTCTCAAAAATTTTAGTCTCTTTATGCTCTTAAAACTCATTGAAGACCCCAAAGAGCATTTATTTATGTAGGTTATACCTATTAAGATGTCTTATTAGATATTAAAACTGTGAAATTTAAGAAATTTCATTAATTTAAAAATGAAAGCACTGATCTCTTACATATTAACATCTCACATTTAATGAAACATAACTGTTTTCCAAAGCAGAAAATGTTGAGGTAGCATTGTTTTGCATTTGTGCAAATCTCTTTAATTAATTTGATAGTAGACAGCTGGATTCTCACACAGATCTCCTTCTGCACTGAGTCTGTTGCAATATCATTCCTTGATATTACATGCAGTTTCTGGAAAACACTGTATACTCTAGAAATAAGAGTACAAGAGACAGATGATGGTGGTCATGAAAATAGTTTTGACTTTTTCAGTTATCCACTGACAATAGCAGTTTCAGAATCATTCTTGAGGAAGCAGAAATTTTTTGTTATATACACACATAAAGTATTACTCTACCCCCACTCTGCTTTTTGGAAGTAGATGTTCCTAAGAATATTTTCACCATTATTCACTGGCTTCCTGTTTTACCTCTCAAGTGTTGTGATCTGTTTACAGATTGATGCAGAATTTGTAGTCTTCCATCACTTTTTACCCTTTCCAATCTAGTGAAGGATAAGTCATGTAGACCTTATTCCCTCTGCTTTTCTTCATAACTTCTCACTTTGTTGATAAACTATAAAGGCTTATCTATTTTTTTGAACTGGAGTCTTTGGAGGGGGAGTAAGACCATCATTGAGGCCCTCCCTTTATTTATGCCCTAGAATATAGTAAAGGGAAGGAAAACCACACTGTTACCTGGAGTCTGGACTCTATCAAAGTATAAAACCTTGGAGACAGATGACCAGCTTCTGAAGGCTTGCTTAGAATGACAAAGAATTATCTCTAGAAATATCAACACTTAGAGATTTATCTCCACTTAGGAAGAGATATGAGGCTAAAAATAGCCTCTTGAGTCTCTCTACCTTTTATTCATCAAGCACACATACCATTTGCTTTATTTCTCTCCTTTCTCATTCAGCTCTATCGATACCAACCTCATTTGATTCCAAACACACAGTGACCTGTCTGTGTCCAATGAGAACCAAGTTTTGTTTCCATTAAGATATCTGTAGAGCCTCACCATTCTTACAGCCACACCCAATTCTGTCCTTCCTATTTAAGCAGACTGTTGGTGTTTTGACTTGAGGCTCTCCTTTTTTCACTCTATCCTGTGTAGCAGTGCCTGATTGATTTTCCTCAAACTCTGCTATTATCAGGATTACTACTGTCCTTTGCTCAAAAATTTTCAGTGATGTCTTCATTTGTGCCATGGTATAAATCTTCTTTATCTGTAGTCACCTTCTACTTTTCCATGAACACTTAATCTGAAATATTCTACAGTAGTTAGTCCTGGCTGTTTCCTTACAATCCTGTGAACACAGGCTACACATTTCTTACTTCTGTGCTTGCTTTCATGTTCTTTCTTTTACCTGGAATGTCTTTATTTTCCCCCTCCAATCTGAAATGAGTCTTCAAAACTTAATCTAAAACAAATCCCTACAAATAGTTTTTGCCTGTCTGGTCTGTCTTTTTTGATTTCCCTCTTCTCTGAAATACAGTAGTATTGCAAGTTTGTACCACACAGTTTGGTATGTGATTACATATCATTATTAAGTGTTTGTTTTTGCTGTGGTTATATTTTTTCTCCAGATAGGTTGCAAGTTTCTTGAGAATCTCATCCTGGAAAGACCAGATTCCCTGAGCTAGGCAACTGCCAGTGTTTTTTCCAAAATTATTCCCTAAATTTTCTTTGAGCTAGTTGTGTTGGTCTTATGTCTGGGCAAGAGTTCAAGTCTGATACATAATATCTAGCATGATGTTATTTCCAAGTACTGTACGGTATAATAGTGAATGTACTTACTCTAAATTTGTCAAACTTTGTCTTACAGCTATTTCTGCATTTGAAGTTCAGCCAGTTTCTACTGAGGTCCATGAAGGTGGAGTTGCTAGATTTGCATGCAAGATTTCTTCAAACCCTCCTGCAATCATAACATGGGAATTCAATCGGACAACCCTACCTGTAACTTTGGACAGGTAAATTCAGCTTTTGTCTTTGGAGATGATACAGGAGTAATGAAGATGTCATGAAACTTGTATGGGGAAAGACCATTACGGAGCTTATTTTCAATTACAGTAGCAATTACCAACTTCTTAAATACATTTCAGACTGAGGCAAAGAATTAGATCATCAGTCTCTGACACATGGAAAATAAGTTCTGTTTTTTGGTTTAGGTCATAATTCACATAACCTATCTTACTGCTTTGTTGCTTTCCTCAAACATCTTTTCCAACCAAAAGACCACTGGTTTATAGCTCAAGGTTTTAGGAAACTAAATTAGACCTTCACTGCTGCCAATAGCAATACTACTGTAGGGGTCTCCTATGTATGCTCTGATAGCTGCCCACTTCTGTCTCCACCTTCCACTCCCCTGTCTCCACTACACACACACACACACACACACGTATGCACATGTGCACATGTACTTGTGCTCTGAAGGTAGTTGAGGTTTAAGGATCAAGAACTTAGTAGCAACTTCAAAAAGTTTGATTCCTGTCCTAATGAGTAGCAGTATTCCAAAGTAGATAAAGATCGCTTGCTAAAATGGTAGGGTATTGAGTTGAAAGAAGTTATTCAAGAAAGTTTTTTCTTAAATTTACATTCAGGTGTACCTTGGAGAATGCATGTATATTTATAGGCAAGAAATCAAGATTTGAAAAAATTGTACTAAGCGTTAGACCATCAGTTATATAAGCTATAATGTCAAATGTAACTCTGTGTAAAATTAGACTGATAGATTTCACAGACCACATACCGCATAATTATTTATGCTTTTAGAGAACTTTAGTGACCCAAATGAAAACAACAGAATCAAGCTAATATTTTTAAGGGTCTTGAAACTATTGCATCTGGTACTTTAAAAAGGTTGAATATATTAAATCTTAATCATAGAATACATGTTAAGAGATGAATTCTACAAAGAATTTAATCATCTTTCTTCTCATAACAGGATAACAGCCCTACCAACAGGAGTATTGCAGATCTATGATGTTGGCCAAAGGGATGCTGGAAATTATCGTTGTGTTGCTGCTACTGTGGCCCATAGACGTAAAAGTATGGAGGCCTCTCTAACAGTGATTCCAGGTACAGCACAGAAGTTATTTCAGATTTATTGACCCAGCTATTAATTTTCCTTCTCTGGCTGTAATAGTATGCCATAAAGTAGTACTTTAATTTCATTTAGGTTATTGTAGTTTAGTTGGAAATTGTCATTTTTACCCCTATTAGGCACCTCTTCTTTCACAGTAATGCTTGTTTTATGTTATATCAACATCTTTAAGAAAGAATGAATATTTGTTCTGTAAATATTTCACTTTTGTTTTTAAAATATAAAATGCAAAAAAGATAAAAACAATTATCCATTTCCACCAAAATTGTCCATTGTCAATAAAGATATATTTGTTTCCAGTTTGGCTTTTTTTGTTGTTGATTTAAGAAAAATTATAATTTGCATTTGTAAAAATAATACATGCATATTATAAAGAGTATTGTCTATAAGAGTACAAATTAAAAAGTTTTACATTAAACAATGTAAAAAAGTACGAAGATAGAAGTTAAAAATATCCCCCAAAAATATCCCCCCAATTCTAGTATCCAGAAATAACCATTGTTAACATTAAATAAACATAATTTTATATATTTTGCCATACATGAACATAGTTAGAAGGGAAACTAGCTGAAGAGATGAATATGAAAAAAAATGTATTTTATTAAAATGGAATTATACACAGATGCTAGTTTTTTATTTTAAAATAATTTAAATTTACATGAATATAGTGGAAGAAAATCTGTATGAAAGACATTATTGAACTTCATATGAATGTTAACTTTCCACAGATTCCTAAAAGATACTTGAAGGTTAAAAAAATTCCTTTGGAAGGGGCACCTAGGTGGCTCAGTCGGTTAAGCATCTGACTTTGACTTAGGTCATGATCTCACTCTTCATGACTTCAAGCCCTGCATTGGTCTCTGTGCTGACAGTTCAGAGCCTGGAGCCTGCTTCAGATTCTGTGTCTCCCTCTCTCTCTGCCCCTCCCCCACTCTCAGTCTGTCTGTCTCTCTCAAAAATAAACATTAAAAAAATTTTTTTAAAGATCTCTTTGGAAAACATTAAGAAACTGAAATTATATTTTTAATGCTATGTTTTAATATCACATAGTATCTGTTAGCTACCTGGTATGAAAGACTAAAGACAAAAGCACTCTCATACTTCTCCCCACTGTCACATAAATTCTTAACAAGATTAGCGAAAGGATTAAATGAATGTTTGGACCTGAATTAAAAGTGAATGATCTGGAAACAACCTAAATGTCTATCAGCTGAAGGATGGATAAATAAAATGTGATGTATCTATATGATTAAATCTTACTCTATTATTATTACTCAATAAAAAGAAATTAAATACTAGTACATGTTGCAACATGGATGAATCTTGAAAACATTTTGCTAAGTAAAAAGAAACCAGTCACAAAAAGACCATATAATATATGGTTCCTTTGTTATGAAATGTCTGGAATAGGCAAATCCAAAGAGACAGAAAGATTAGTGGTTGTTAGGCTGTGGGGAGAGGAGATTGCTAATGGTGTTTCTTTTTGGGGTGATAGAAATGTTCTAAAATTGACTGTGGTAATAGTTCCCAACTCCGAAAATACTAAAAATCATTGAATCAGTTAAAGTGGTGTATTATTTGTTAAATGAGTGATATCTCAATAAATTTATTTTTTAAAAAGTGAATAACTTAAGAATAGATATTTTAACTTGTTTCACTTGTTATATCTTATTTATAATTTACTTTTATATTGTGCCTTTTCCTCCCCAAAGTTGAAGAGTCTAATTCCTTCTACACACCAACCATTATAGCAGGCCCACAGAACATAACAACGTCTCTTCATCAGACTGTTGTTTTGGAATGCGTGGCCACGGGAAATCCTAAACCAATCATTTCTTGGAGCCGCCTTGGTAAGTTTTCTCAAGGAAAAAAAGACTTTAAACTTTGTTCATGCTAATGAAACTGATAAAATGTTTATTTTATATACCAAACACATGTTTAGCATTTAAGTGACTTTTATCTTTTTGGCATTTCAGTGTGTAGAGAAAAGGTTTTTTTGTATAGCACATTTTATACTTTTTATGATATGGTTAGATGGTGATCTTTTGATATAATTTTAGATCATATGTTGCATTGGTTTAACTAAAATATTGTCTTGGAAATAGATCATAAGTCCATTGATGTCTTTAACACTCGGGTACTTGGAAATGGTAATCTCATGATATCTGATGTCAGACTGCAACATGCTGGAGTGTACGTTTGTCGGGCCACAACCCCAGGCACACGCAACTTTACTGTTGCTATGGCAACTTTAACTGTATTAGGTATGTCTTTTTTCATTCTGCAATCAGGAGAATCTTGTATTTTAGAAGTTGTTGTTCTATCTCATTGATAGCTTACTTCTTCCTTTCTTGAACTTTGTAGCATTGATATGAAGGTTTATATGAACAATTGTAATCCAATAATGAATTTTAGGAGACATAGCCCTATGTTAAAATGTTAGCTATGGTTCTTAAGTCATCATCCTGTTTGCTTGCGTACCATTATGTTCCTTCATGTTTAAGCTTCCCTTTTATCTTTTTCTTACCTACCCACATATCCATTCACCAGCCTAAAATTTTAATCTGTTGATTGTATGCATTTGCAAGTGACTATATATTTGGGCTTAGTTAAGAAGGATTATAGTATACATATTTTTAGTGTGTTTACACAGAGGGTCTCAATAGGGAGAAAGTGTACATCTACATGAGCACTGCTGAGAGAAGGCATCTGGATAGATGTATGTAGAGTGTAGATAAGAAGCTGCAAATGTCAAATATTTTCAAGGATGGGATTTGGGCTCTTTGCTGTACTCTTCCTTAACCCTTGGTATCATTGGAACACAGAATTTTTTTTTCTTTTCTTTTTTCTTTAAAAATAGCTCCTCCTTCATTTGTTGAATGGCCAGAAAGTTTAACAAGGCCTCGAGCTGGCACTGCTCGATTTGTATGTCAAGCAGAAGGAATCCCCTCACCCAAAATGTCATGGTTGAAAAATGGGAGGAAGATACATTCTAATGGTAGAATTAAAATGTACAACAGGTAAGCTATGTCACTTTGCTACTATTTTAGTTAAGATATAATGGCTTTAGTATTTTTTATGTGAAATGATTGTAATATCAAATATTTAAATTACCTTGGTATTTTAAACTAAAAATAAAATAAATAAGAAATTAAGATGATAACATCAGCATGCCATATATCCTTTTGTACTTTATATGTGGATTATGGAAGTGATAGATTATAATGAAATAAGTGTTGGACAGTCGCTCAGACCTGGGTTCTAGTCTTGGTAAGCCACTAGCTGATAAGTTAATAGCAAGTATATTAACCCTTTGGGGGTCTCTTTTCCTTCTCCCCAAAAATAAGAAAATTAGAAGGAAATAACTGAATCCCCAGGAGTTTTTCCACAGTTCAAACTTAATGATTTTAAGAACTCATTTTTTTATTAGTGTAAATATGAATCTTCTAATAACATTGTGATATATTTAACAAAACTTTAAAATTCTGGTTGATTTCAATTTTATGTAACATTGCAATATTATATAAATTAGATGCTATTACAGAATAATATACTTCCTTAATAAAAACCAAATTTTAAAAGAGATTAGTCTATCACCTAAAACAAATGGGGTTTGGATATCACTATTACTTATTTAGGTAGACTCAGAAAATGAGAGTGATTTTAAGCAACTCGTAGGTGTTTTTGGTAGGGTTGATTACAGACTCAGTTTTTTGTTCTTAGTAACTTCTGTCATTTAAAATGAGAGTGAACTTAGCAATGGTTTAACTTTAGTTTTACATCATTCTTAGAATTTTTCATAAAAATATTTTTTCCTTTCCTCAGTAAATTGGTAATTAACCAGATTATTCCTGAAGATGATGCCATTTATCAGTGCATGGCTGAAAACAGCCAAGGATCTATTTTATCTAGAGCCAGACTGACCGTAGTAATGTCGGAAGACAGACCCAGTGCTCCCTACAATGTGCATGCTGAAACCATGTCAAGTTCAGCCATCCTTTTAGCTTGGGAGAGGCCACTTTATAATTCAGACAAAGTCATCGCTTATTCTGTGCACTATATGAAAGCAGAAGGTAAGCAATGTGAGGAGTTTATTTTCAAGTGGAACTGGGCATCAGTAATTTGTTTTCAGTGTGAATGACATCTTACATAATTCAGAAAATACTTTTGAAGTTCTATGGCATTTATCTCTTTTATTAAATAATCACTCTATCACCTGCATATCAATTTTTGCTGATTTTTTTGTTATTGTATACTTTGTGTATGTAAGTATAGTTTAAGGTTTTTATGTCTAGAAATAAGTACCAGCTCTGCCTGCTAAACATTACAGAGCAGTGGACTAATTAATTTCATTCCAGCCAAGATATAAATTCTTTAACACTTAATATACCAGTTCAAGTATGCAGTTACATAGGAACAATGGTGTAATTGCTTCATAAAATAATATGGTGAATTATGGTCACTATATCATGTTATTTTTAAGGGGGGAAATAAACATTTTCAAATCCCCATAAGTTGATATTATATGTTTTGAAATTTTTCTGGAGTCACATAGAAAACTCTGAACAGGACACTGTTTGTTGATATGTCCTATATTACATAAAAGTAGCAATCAAATCTGTCTCAAAATATTTAGTCAGAACTATTAACTCTTTTTTTTTTTTTTTTGAATCTTTTTTATCCTACTCTTTTCTTTGGCAAAAAAAGGGAAAGGAAAAGCTACTTACAAATCCTGGAGATTTCTCTACTGATTTCTCATAGAAACCATAAATATTAGTTGTACGTATAGTCTAGCTTTTATGCAATAGACATTAAAAACAAATTCCAACACCCAAAAATGATATGATAAAATTATCCATAGAAACAAGTGGTTTGTTGTTGTTTGTTTTTTGTACTTTGAAGTAGTATTTTGAAAAGGAATATTTTGAATTTAAATCAGGGTTTGTGGTAGCCAGAAGAATGAAAGTCTAACTGAGCATGTTGGAGTATGTTAATTCCCTTCTTAGTGATTTAGGAAGGTGAAAGGAATGCTGGTTTTGGTGGAGACCACTCTTGTTCGCTATTATAGTTGTTTCATTAGAGCCTCCACATGCGGCTCAGTGGTCTATTCAGAGACAGAACAAGGCTTTTTAATTCGAACTCAAGGACCTTGTTTGGTAGGTCAGAAATCGTACTATGCAGTTCCTAATTAACGAGCCATTAGCCTGTCTGTTGTGAAATGGCTGTAATCTTGTCTAATTAAAATGCTATCAAGTTAATTCAGAAATGTGGGAAAACTTAATAGTGGAATTTGCCTTCTGTTTTGTTTATAAATCCAGTGTGGGGAGAAGGGCCTTCGTCCTTAGAGAGTTTTGATGAAGTTGACATGCATTTACTGTGAACGGTTCACAAAGCTGCCAGCGCTCTTGTTCCACTTTACAGATTGGCTCTGTAGGAATTAAATCCCACAAAGACAAATTCTTTTCTATACCTTGCCATGCATATTTTATTAAGAATCGCTGAGAATTTTTTCCCCTTTGGGAAAAAAAAAGCTCATTGTGGAACAAAGTGTTTTGAAGCACATTCTGTGCCTCCTAGATCTTTTGCTTTCAGTATAAATAAAAAGAACAACTTGTGTCAGTCAAATTTAATAGAACCTCTAGGGCCAAAATGAGATCTTTTGCAGGACAACTTTTGGCTTGGTTTGTTTTTAAAAAGAGCAGAGCCATTACATTCCTACTGTCTCTCCGAGATTCATGGTTAAAAGAAGAAAGCCATGAGTTTAACCAAGTAAAACTTCCACTGTTAAGAACTACAGTATTCTGTAGTGTTAAGCTCTGTTGTGCTACTGCTGTACATTGTCTCTGCTGTGGGTTTTGACTAGATATTCAATGAAGTTTAGTAAAGATTAATTATTTTCAGTTTGATTTATTAGGGAAAAATTCAAACGACTACTTTTAGAAATTAAGACCTTCCCATTCATATTTTTTTAAAGGGTCACAAAAGAAAACAGAGACAAGACTGGAGGACCAGGGAAGGAAAATGGTCTTATTAATTTCATTTTGAATATTCATAATTTTTTCAAACACTGGTTCTTTAATTCAGGTTTAAATAATGAAGAGTATCAAGTAGTCATTGGAAATGACACAACTCATTATATTATTGATGACTTAGAACCTGCTAGCAATTACACTTTCTACATCGTGGCATATATGCCAATGGGAGCCAGCCAGATGTCTGACCACGTGACGCAGAATACTTTAGAGGATGGTAAGAAACCACGAGTCTAGAATGAACATTAATGTGTTTAATCAGTTTCAACAAATAAATGTGTTTTAAAGTAGAGAAAATATCCTCTTTTTGGTTAAAAAAATAACCAAAACAAGGGTGGCAACCAGCAGGCTAGTTTGCCATTTCAAATTTGACTGTCACTTTTTGACAGTAATAGGATATGGGTAAAGAGCTTTTATAACTTACAATGCAGAACATAAATTTTGATAACAAAATTCTTGTGTTTCTTCAAGTTTCCCAGTTTAAATTGCAGTTTTTAAAATATTTTTTCACCATTGAAGTTTTCTTTAACTGAGTAGAACAAAATGTGAGATTTTCTAGGCATAAATAAATACATATATAATGAGTAAATATATTGAGTGTATATAATGACAAGAGGTCAGAAGTCTTGGGTTTCTGAAACAGGTAGTTTATGAAATTTAGTAACTTATTAGTTAAAAAAGTTCTCATAAAATCAGCAGTTAGTTTATTTTTAGATATACTATGTTTATTCTGCTTAGGGAGGAAAGTAATAGTAGTTCAGTTTGTTAACTGATCATGGGTTAGAAATTGAGTTGTAGTCCTTTTGAAGGCAGGCCTCCATATATTCTTACAATGGTGGGAAATCTCATCCGTTAGGAAAATCCTGAGACTGATTCTCTCCCTCTGATTCATCATCTCTCTCTTTAGCAGCTCTAGAAGGCCTTTTTGTACCATTCACTGTGAAAAGGGAATGATTTAACATATACCTAATTATACTGCTCTCCCTTTACAGGTGTTTCTCATCCTCACAAAATGGTCCACCTGTAATTTTCAAAACATTTTTTGTATTAATGATTTCCAAATCTTTTCCTTTATTTGCTCCCAGATCTCTTACATACATCTCTTTTAATGCCACTTGTTTAGATGTTTATAAATTCAGAGTATGACTAAATGAAAACAATATTAGTGATCTGGGTGCTAAATTCCAAGTTCTGTTTTCACTTAAGAGTCTGTTTCATTTTAGAGTGAATCACAGTACTTATGACCTCTCTAGTTATCTCCTCCCATTTTACCTCTGACATGCATATCTAAGGTGAAACACAGGCTGGTGGGGGTGTTATCCTGGGGTTTGTGGGGGGTTTGGTGTATGAGGTATATTCCTCCCTATGTCTTTGAAGGAAAGGGGTTTAACCATAGTAAGCTACTTGTTAAAGCTTGTCAGTTCCAGTGAATGTTAAGGTCTCGAAGTTTTTCTCCTTTAAAGCTTTTCTTACTCTACCACTTTTTTATTTAGTGAAATTTCATTTTGTTCTCTGGAAAAGATGAGACTTCTGACACTGGCTTTCACGTTTCTGCACGAGTTTCTGCCCATTTCGTAAGCCCATGTATCTCAAACTGAAATGTGTGGGATTCGTAGGGTACATAGCAGTGTGTAGCAGATGGAACTGACACTTGTGGAGGGCTTACCCCTGCCTATTCTAAAAACCTTCTCTCCATTATCTCATTTAATCCCTACATAACCCTGTCACAGAAAAACTGTTATTATGTAGGAAATAGTAAAGTAGGGGGGATAAGAATGTGGGCTTTGTTCAGTCTGCCTACATCGACTTCACTAACAACGTGTGTGACTTTGAGCAAGTGATTTCACTGCTTTGTCCCTTAATTTCCTCAATATAAAGTAGAAATGATCAGAGTACTTCCTTTGGTTTTTGTCAGAATTCATGAGTGCGTACACATCAAGGACTCAGAAATGCTTAATTGATTTTCTCTTTTCCACCTATTATTTCATTCATGCAACAAAGAATCATTGAGTACCTACTATGTGTTACTTAGTAGTGAACAAAGGAGGCAAAAAATTGTCCCTGGTTTCGTGGAGCTTACTTTCTGGTGGGAAAAGGGGCAGAGGAACAATAAACAAGATGAGGAGTGCCTGGGTGGCTCAGCCAGTTAAGCATCCTATTTCAGCTGAGGTCATGATCTCGCAGTTCATGAGTTCAAGCCCCACATGGGGCCCTCTGCTGACAGCATAGAGCCTGCCTCAGATCCTCTGTCTCCCTCTCTCTGCCCCTTCCCCACTAGCTTGTGTGTGTGCTCTCTCTCTCTCTGTCTCTCTCTCTCTCAAATAAACATTCAAAAAAAACACCCCAAAATAAACAAGATGAACAATCCATTATATAATTATATGCTATGTTGGATATTGATAACTATCTAAGAGAAGGAGAAAAAAGCAGAAGAGGGGAGTATGAAATGTTGGGAGGGTTTGAGATGAGGCAGAGTCACCCAAGAAGGGCTTACTGAATAGATGACATTTGAATGAAAACCTGAAGGAAATGAAAATGAGGGAGTTGGCTAGGCAGATGAATGGGGGAAGTGCACTCTAGACAGAAGAAATGGAAATTGCTAAGGGCTGGAGTGGAGGGAACAAGTGGAAAGCACTAGGAGATTGAGGCACAGAATTAATCAGAAGCCAACTGTATGAGTAGATAGGACTTTGTATGAAGTTACAGTGGGGACTTGGGCTTTTACTATTAGTGACATTTTGTTTTCTTTGGTTCTCTATTCTTGACCATCCCTCATTATTTTTCCTTCTTTTTTCTGGTTTGTGATCTCTATTCAACTGAAAACCTTGACCACTAGGGCTGAAAGTATCTCTCCTTTGTTATGTTACGTCTTGCTCTTAAGAGAATTCAGTGAATACTGGTGGGCTGATTGACAAAAATGATTCTAAATATTCATAAGCAACCTGTCTTCTTGTATGACTAGTTCCCTTGAGACCTCCTGAAATTAGTTTGACAAGTCGAAGTCCTACTGACATCCTCATCTCCTGGCTGCCGATCCCAGCCAAGTATCGGCGGGGCCAAGTGGTCCTGTATCGCCTGTCCTTCCGCCTCAGTACTGAGAATTCCATCCAAGTTCTGGAGCTCCCAGGGACCACACATGAGTACCTTCTGGAGGGCTTGAAACCTGATAGTGTCTACCTGGTGCGGATCACTGCTGCTACCAGAGTGGGGCTGGGAGAGTCGTCAGTGTGGACTTCACATCGGACACCCAAAGCCACAAGTGTGAAAGGTAAATTTCTAGAAACTATTGAGGAAAAATAACACAGTATTTTTGGTCTTTTTAAATCTAACTTATGTTTAGGGGAGCCTGGGTGGCTCAGTCGGTTAAGCATCTGACTTCAGCTCAGGTCATTATCTCATGGTTCATGAGTTTGAGTTCTGCATTCGGCCCTGTGCTGACAGCTCAGAGCCTGGAACCTGCTTCAGATTCTGTCTCTCTCTCTCTCTGCCCCTCCTCCACTCTTGTTCTGTCTCTCTTTATCTCTCAAAAATAAATATTTTAAAAATATTATTTTAATCTTTAAAAAAAATAAAATAAATCTAAGTTATGTTTAAATTGTGTTTTATGAATGAAAATATTCCATAGATCATGGATGTAACTGAAAATAATTTTAAACTTTTTGTTGAGTAGTCCCATTTTACTAAAGCTCAGTAGCATGTGAAACTTTTGGTTACTCTCTTAGTTTGCTTAGCAGAGTCTTCATAGATGGGTGGTGGGTCCAAATCAAACTGAATTACCAAAAGTTAAATATTAATAGAGACCTAATTAATATTATTACCATTTTTTTTAAATCATCAGTTTAATAGAAAGACCGTAAGGCTAAAAAGTTCTACACCCTGTTTGTTTAATAACGTGAAATGTAAGGTGACTGAGGTTTTTGTTGTTCATTGATTAATTTGGTCTCCAAGTTTAATACCAGTGTGGAATTTTGAAAGTTAAAATGTAATTGTTTTGGGGGCACCTGGGTGGCTCAGTCAGTAGAACATCTGACTTCCATTCAGCTCATGATCTCACGGTTTGTGAGTTGGAGCCCCATATCGGGCTCTCTGTTGTCAGTGCAGAGCCTACTTCAGATCCTCTGTCTCCCTCTCACTCTGCCCCTCCCCATCTCATGCTCTCTCTCTTTCTCTCAAAATAAATAAAATTTTAAAATATATATATATGTATAAAAGTTTGGAATTGAACTTATTTTGTAACTGTTGGCTTAAAACTGTGTGTATTTGTATGAATTACAGATTTTTTATACATATATTTCTGGTGAATTTTTCTAGCCCCTAAATCTCCAGAGTTACATTTGGAGCCTCTGAATTGTACCACCATTTCTGTGAAGTGGCAGCAAGATGCTGAGGACACAGCAGCCATTCAGGGCTACAAACTGTACTACAAAGAAGAAGGGCAGCAGGAAAATGGACCCATTTTCTTAGACACCAGTGACCTTCTCTATACTCTCAGTGGTTTAGGTGAGTGAGCCCATACTGCACTTTCCTTTTTCCTTCTTTTCTGACCAGTTGGGAAAAGAGTTTTTGGATAGAGACAGAAGAACTGACTTACTGGTGGAAAGAGAAGAATTACCTTTATTACATCACTGTGTATGTCGTACTGCTTAAGTCACTGTTGGTCTTTGACTCACCCCTGTGAGCAAACTGGCAAAACGTCAGGTAAATGTGGTATCTATCTTTCCCCCACTTCTGGACATCTGATTTTCTTTCTACAGTTCACTTCTAGTAGAGTGAGCTCTGATAAATTATTGTGAGTATGTGGTGTACGTAGAATAGGAATGTAAAAAGGAAATATCACCAAATGGTCAGAATTAAGATTAACTCAGAAATTGCCTGAGAGTGCTATGTAGGTGTATTATTTTCCCATGTAAAATCTATCTAAATTATGTACAAAATAATGCTCTTACATATGACCCATGCCACTATAAATATTTATTTTTGTAGCTCTAACACAGAAACACCAGAGAAAAAGCATTTAATTTTGGGTTCATCATAGTTCTCAAAGACATCATTTTTGTGGCACCTGAGTGGCCCAGTTAAGCGTCTGACTTTGACTCAGGTCATGATTTCAAGGTTCATCAGTTCAAGTCCCGTGTTGGGCTCTGCACTGACAGTGCGGAGCCTGCTTGGGATTCTCTCTCTCTGTCTCTCCTCTCTCTCTGCCCTTCCCACACTCACTCTCACTCTCTCAATAAATTAATAAATAAATAAATAAATAAATAACACTGTTTTATTCTCTGTTCATCCTGTCTTTGCTGAGTGAAGAATTCCAGAATGTAAACATGTTTAGTGGAAAGTAAAGAAATTTGTGGCTATAATAAATATATGGGTATAAACAGATATATACTCAAGGCATAAACTGCACACTTAGTTATTTCTTAGTTATTTGTTAAAGCAGCAACTTTAATTACCATTACTAACTAAACTCCTACTAAACTGTTATAGCATCTTCTGCACATACTGAAATTTTACAGTGCCTCTGGCTTTCCCTATCACAGACTACCTTTTGGAGTACAAAAAGGAAAAAGGCTTGGTGATCCCACTATGGATAGCTCCATTTATTTTTCTGGCCTCACAGCACAAACTGTGAAAACAGCATAAGACCTGAGACCCGGCCCAGTAAGAAGCAGTGGTGGGAATCTGTTTTTAGAGGCAGGGACATAGGACCCCATCGTCTGTTTCTTAGCAATAGTTTTCCAGATGGCATTTTGCTTCTAATCTTGTTGTCTTGGATTTTAACTTAATCTGCATTTGCTTAAATAAATTTCACTGTTGATTCCTGTCACATAGCTTTATAAATGATGAGGAAAAGTTACGTATGTTCCAGGGTGACCTTCCTTAAAACCACTGATGTAGAGATGACGTTAGCCCAACCTGTCATCAAAGTTAGGAGCATTTATTTCTAGTCATGGCTTCTCATTCAGTATGCTCTCCCTTTCTGTGTTCATATTATTAATTCAGAAAAGTTGTACTAAGTTTAAAACAGGATTTGGTAAATTGCTGATGAAAAATTATGCATCATAGTATCTCGAGTTTCTTCAGGTTTTTTTTTTTTTTTAATATTTACTTATTTTTGAGCGAGAGACAGTGTGTGAGCAAGGGAGGGGCAGAGAGAGAGGGAGACAGAATCTGATGCAGGCTCCAAGCTCTGAGCTGTCTGCACAGGACTCAATGCAGACTCGAGCCCACAAAACATGAGATCATGGCCTGAGCTAAAGTCAGATGTTTAACTGATCGAGTCACCCAGGTGCCCCTCCAGTTCTTTCACTGTTAAGGAAATATAAATAAGTAGAAGATACAAAAGATAGGTTCATAGAGCATTCTTCTTGAACATATAAGTAATTTATTTTATACAAATGAATAATTTATTGGGAAGAACAGTAATGTTCTGCTTGTGAAAAGTTTAGAGAAACAGTTAAAACTTTGTCAATTAAAAGTAATGCTCTAAAATTTAAACATTTTCTATGGGTGCATATAATGACTTACTGATCTTTGTGGAAATGTTTTTTGTAATCTGTATAATAGTTTTTAATACTATGAACTTTAATTTCCTTCTGTGTTTTAAAAAAAATCATATATATTACTGCCTGTGTTTTTATGTTATAAAATCCTCTTTGTGTATACTGTTTGGAGTAGTTCAGCTTAAAAACACTTTATAATGTATAACCTAGGAAATTATTTTGTTATAGTCAGGATATCCTGCCTATTAAAATAACTCCATGTGCCCTGACTATGGACTTGACTGAGTAGTAGGACTAACTACAGTGCAGGGTAACAGGGTAGTCTCACAGTTGTAGGACTTTGTTGTAGGACAGTGGGGTTCGCACCCCTGGAGGTGCCAAGCCAGGACCAGAAGGGCTGACTAGCAGAGAGGCAGTTGTGTGGATCCAAGCATTGTATAGCTGTTGACCAGATCACCTTGAAGATGCCTTTTAATCCTGAGAGCCCTACGGTCCTTAGAAAGACACTGTTGGGACCTAGCCAAGCTCACAGCAAGTTCAGTGGGTGCAGCCCACTAAGCAGGCAAGTGTTAACAGCTCTCACTCCCATCCTTCTTACTTTTGGCTGTTGGGAGGGCAGTATGTTCTGTTAACTGGACAACTGACCATCTGTGACCATTTTTAGCAAGAGCATCTGGCAGTAGCTGCCTGTTTAACAGAGAGTGATGTGTGTAGAGGGCAGTAGGTTAAGGGAACCCTATCTGTGTCTTGCATGGTGAATACTTGCTTTCATAGAGCTTTTATACATTAAAGATGCTCTAACTAGAACTAGATTTACTAAGTGGGGCTGGAAATGAAATTTAAATGCTTCTGTTTACTGATTCCATGTCAATTTGAGTAGCCAACTGATGCCTCAGAATTTCATTTTCATACTAATTCCTTCTCTGATACCCTAATACACATCCTTTTGTTGCTTCTGGTAATTAAGTTTTCAACTAAAAAGTATGTTATTGGGACACAGTCTCCTTGGTAACACATAACAGTTCTTTGTTTCTGAAAGAAAAAGAAAGAAGGAAAGAAAGAAAGAAAGAAAGAAAGAAAGAAGAGAAATTTCTGTATTTCAATTCATTTAATAAGAATTTACAAATTATTTTCCTAAGTAAGGCATTGTCATACTAATAAAAGGATTTAACAAATGTGACCTCTGCTCAAAACAAAAAGAATTAAATCAAAAGATACTAACTTTATTTACATTCCCAATTTTCTCCCAAGTTCTGATTAACTAAATTTAATTGTACTTAGTAATGAAAGTTGTTTTAGAACATTTTACTCAAAACCCTCAAAGCTCAGTTCCCTCAAACCCTCAAATCCCTCAGTCAGGGATGTGGAATGTTTGTTTTTTAAACTGGTTGAAAAGATTCTCGTGTCTTTATTAGTATAATATAAATATTGGCAGAGTAGTGGAAGATTTTGATGTTGCTAGTTCTAGTTTAATGATTTGCAAATATACAGTTTGATTTTAATTAGAAATGGTTTTGGGGGTTGGGGAATAAGCATTTAGCTTGTCATTTAATGTGTATGTGATTTGTTCTAAATTGTGGTTTGAGATTTTCTTCAAAGTTTTGCATCTTGTGATTATTTTCACTTAGTTGTTCCCCACCCCTGCCCCTTGGCACTTTTCATGTTTGCCTAAGTTTTAAGTAGAGTTTTAAAACATTTGTTAAATTTATCACACAATAAACTGAAGCAAAACTAATAGCACACTTGTGTTCCCTGATAATAGACTTTCTGAAATAATTTGCTCCATTTTTTGGTCTGTTTATTTCAGAAATTGACTTTAAATTCTGAAGTTAGAGTTTCTAATAACAAAGGAGACTGTTTTCATAAGCTATCAGAAACTTAATTCTTCAATATTTATATAATAAGAGGGAAAGGGAAGATTATTATTTAGATGGTGTTGTTAATTTGGCACTTGGAACACTGATAATCTTTAGATTCTACTTTGCCAAAGAATGTTTGCTATTAAACTTCAGAGCAAGCTTGATTAGTGAGCATGAGATTTAGCACGAATTTTACAGATCCAGATTATCAAAAATCATTAGTAACACTTCTGGATCCCTTGTACACCTTCTAAACTCAATCTTTTTTTTTTTTTTCTTTCTTTCTTTTGAAAAATCCAAAATCGGAATTCCCGGTTATGCAGGGGAGTAGGAGGCAAAAGAAACAGTCCCTCGGCAACAGTGTAATTTTAGAATACCTTAGCCAGTTTATATGGAAGCATGGTAAAATTAAGTCAGATTTCTGGATGCTATTGTTTGCCATAACAGAGTAGGATTTGGTTGTGTGGTTACAGATCTGAGGGAAGAAGATCAAGAACTACCAATGGTGAGCCCAACTCATATAGCTGGAGGGAATTATAGTCTCTTTAGTTAAGACAGGACAAGATTTTGTGGCATAAAAGAGACTACTTTTATCAGAGAGGGTTCATTGTGAACCTTACTATAATAGTGATTTTGTTTTGAAGAGAACTGGAATCACTGAGTGTATGAAATCTGGAAGTCACGTTTTAAGGCAAGCCAGGGTCTTTTTAGAGATTGTGTTCCCTCATTCCCCACACACAAGGAAGCCTTAGATAACACTCAGAAAAATCTTTGGAAACATGCTACAGGTGAAAATCCTAGTATTGTGGTTGTTTAGCAACTTTCTCACTGCACCCCTTGCAACAGAGTAAAAAAAGAAACCATGTTTTATAAACAAATCTTCCTGATGGTGTATAGTTTCAAGTATCCCATACTGACTTTTAGCCTATAAATTCATTTCAAATAATTTGGTGCCTTCATATCAATTACCAACTCAAATGTCATTGCAGATGCCAGGATTCTTCTGTTTTATAAAGTAACATATTATCAATCACATAGACATCATTAAGCATTCTGTCCGGATTAGTGTTGACTTTATAAAGCAGCACTGGTTTCTGTGAGATCACTTTGCATTTATATGTTATCAGATAATTTTTAGGGATTGGTGTAGAAATTCGATTGACGTTATTGCTGTTATTTACTACAGGCAAGATCGCTGGGGACATATCTCACATTTTTTGCCTCTTCTCAGTTCTTCCTGTGCTTTATCACTGTTAAATTCTACTTTTCATAGAAATGGCTCCTCCGAACAGTATCTGATTTCACTGTTTCATTCCTTTCTTTGAAAGAATTATAAAATAAACTCATTTAAATGAAGCCAGTAGACTTCTTACATGAATAATTTTGAGAGTCACCTGCTATGTAGGCCAGAAAACTGACAACATGGGAGTACAAATAACGACAAAGGGAACATGGTAAAAGTATTTCACTTCGCTATTGAATATCTTTTAAGTTACCATTTCTTGTATTGTGTTTAATTTGTTATCTAGCTAAAATACATTGAAACTTCAATGCTGACTTTAGGAAATACTCAACTATTTTTTTTCTTAATTTAAAATTATGGGATCTGAACATGCCAAATATGATAGATACACAGCTCAAATTTTAGAACCTTAATACTTGGAAAATTAAAAAAACCAATAACTCAAAAGAAACAGAGCATCCATTTCTTAAACAATCCTGTTATTAAAAAAGTACTGTTAATATTAAGACAGTAATGAAGCACCTGGGTAGCTCAGTGGGTTAAGCATCTGACTTCAGGTCATGATTTTGCAGTTTGTGGATTTGAGCCCCATGTTGGGCTCTGTGCTGACAGCTCAGAGCCTGGAGCTGCTTCAGATTCTGTATCTCCCTCTCTTTCTGTCCTTGCCCTGCTCTCAATCTCTCTGTCTCTCTCACTCTCTCAAAAATAAATAAACATTAAAAAATTTTTAATAAAAAACATCAAGACAGTAACAAAGGAAATATTTTAATTTGCCAGTTTGCAACAAAATGCAGATTTATGAAACTGTAAGAACTGTACAGAAATTACTGTGCATCTTCTGGTTATCTTTCCTTAAATTTTTCTTGAATGAAAGATTACCTGCCATTCTGAAATATTTTTAATACTCCTGGATGAAAATGTAGATATATCTCTTTGCATTTGGAAAAATCTTGCCTAGCTTTTAAGTCTCAACCCTTCTGGGAATCCTCTTGCAACCTCAAATGGTGTCAGTCATTCCCATGGTACGTCATTTATAATGCTCTATTGTAGGAGGCACTTAGCACTGACAGCTGAAAGAAAAGTATTGGTGAAGTAAATTTTATGTCTGCTGCCTGACATAAGCTCTGTAACTTATTAACAAATTAAGTCCTGGTTATTTGCCTAATCTTTTAGATAGGGATAATAATAATAGCTATTTTATTTTAAGTGTATTTGTTTATTTTGAGTGAGTGGGGGAAGGGCAGATAGAGAGAGAAAGAAAATCCCAAGCAGGCTCCACACTGTCAGTGCACAGCCTGATGCCAGGGGCTCGAACTCTTGAACCATGAGATCATGACCTGAGCTGAAATCAAGGGTCAGATGCTTAACCAACTGAGATACCCAGATGCCCCAATAATAGCTATTTTAGAACATTAAGAGGATTAAATGAAATAATGCACATAATGTTTAGCACAGCTCTTAGCGAACTGCATTGAGAGTCTTAAACAAAAGTTAGGTGTTGTAATTGTTGTTAAAAATTGTTCTCCTCCTTGGGTGGAGCCTGGAAATCTGTATTTTAAAAATATTTTTTCCATGTGATTTACCATGATCACTAGATTTGGAAACCAGTGGTTCCTGAGCTTTATTATCTATACCAGAGATCTTGTTAAAATGCAGATTTTAATTTAGTAGGTTTGGGTGGGGCCTAAAATCTTTGCATTCTTGCCAACTTTGACAAGCAAGGATCTAGACCAGGGGCAGGCAAGCTTTTTCTGTTATGGGCTAGATAGTAAATATTTTGGGCTTTGTGGGTGTTGTGGACTGAATATTTATGTCCCCATCAAATTCATATGTTGAAGCCCTAGCCCTTAATGTGACTGGATTTGGAAATACGGCCTTTGGGTAGGTGTTGAGAGTTAAACTAGGCGGGGCTCTACTATGATAGGCTGGTGAATTGTAAGAAAAGGAAGAAACAGCAAGAGCTCTCTACCGTGTGAGCAAGGACTTAGTGAGAAGGTGGCTGTCTGCAAGTCAGGAAGAGATCTTTCATCAGAAACTGAACACTGCCAGACCTTGATCTTAGACTTCTCAGTCTCCAGAATTGTGAGAAATTAATTTGTTTTTTAAGCCATCAAGTCTGTGCTATTTTGTTATGATAGCCAAGCAGACTAATACAGAGTGGACCATAAGGTCTGCCACAAGTATTCAGTTCTGCCACTATAGCACAAAAGCAGCCAAAAGAAATATATAAATGCATGAATATGGTTATATTCCAATAGAACTTTGTTTATGGACACTGAAATTTGACTTTCATGTATTTTTGATGTATCATTAAGTATTATTAAAATTATTTTCTGAGCATTTAAAAGTCTAAAAACCAGGTATTTGGGTGGCTCAGTGGTTTAAGTATCTGGCTCTGGGTTTCAGTTCAGGTTATGATCTTGAGGTTTCATATGTTCAAGCCTTGCGTAGGGCTCTGCGCTGACAGCACAGAGCTTGCTTGGGATTCTTTGTCTCCTTGTCTGTCTGCCCCTCCCCCAGTCATGCTGTTTCTGTCTCTCTCAAAATAAATAAATTAAAAACAATTTTTTTTAAATGTGAAAACCATTTAACTGACAGGCTGACCCTAAGGCAGCAGACCATATTAGTGTATTTTGCCAATTCCAGGTGTAGACTCTGGTTATAGCCTTTGTTTTAAAGTCTATTTTGCCCAATGTAAATATTGCTACTCCAGCTTTCTTTTGACATCCATTTGTATGTTTCCCCATCTCCTCAGTTTGAATCTGTTTAGGTAGGTGTCCTTTGTTTCTCATCAGGTATAGACTCTAATGTGGTTGCTCTTCAAAGTGCAGTCTTAGGATCAGCAGCATAATCAGGAAGTTTATTGAAATGCTGAATTTCAGACTTCCTTGTTCCCTCTCCAGATCTACTGGATCAGAATCTCAGTTTTAACAGGATTCTTAGGTGCTTAGTATGCACATTAAAGCTTGGTAAAGTTAGGTCTAGATGACCTAGTATGTTTTTTTCAAAATAGCCGATATCAATTCTTTATAAGTTAATAACTTTTAGCTTTAAGTTTGTTATTCTTGTTGGAAATCTTTCAGAATTTGTTTTTGTGCCTTCTAGCTTCCTAAATTGCTGACTCTTTTAATTGTCTGGCCAATTACAGTTTTGTTTTGGTTTGGTTTTTTACTGTTTTTTTAATGTTTATTTAGTTTTGAGAGAGAGAGAGAGACAGTGCGTGAACAGGGGAGGGGCAGAAAGAGAGGGAGACAGAATCTGAAGCAGGCTCCAGGCTCTGAACTGACAGCACAGAGCCCAACACAGGGCTCAAACTGATGAACCACAAGATCATGACCTGAGCTGAAGTTGAACACTTAACCAACTGAGCCACCCAGGAACTGTAGGCCAATTACAGTTTTTAATTGTTATTGACATTAAGCCTCTCTTAAGTCTGCCTTTACTGCACTTTTTATTGCATATCTTGTTTCTAGTCCTATTTCCCCATACTTTTTGACTTTTACATGGGGGACAAAATGGCCTTTCATGGGTATCATCCTTCAGTCAATGCATTTCTTCTCAAACATCCAGGGAGTGGATGAATCACAGATTCAGGTATAATCTTCCAGTTTTGCTGCTTCTTCCCTGCATTTTGTCTGCCACTGAGTGCTCATTCACAAGTTCATTCTTTGATTCTTAGATATTTACCAAGCTTAGTATATGATAGTCTCAATGTTAGCTACTGCCATAATAATGTAGACATGGTCATAGTATTTGAGTCTAGGAGGAAGACCAACAATTAAATAAGCATCTAAAATATGGTGTGATGCGCCAGTCAGAGTGGCCAAAATGAACAAATCAGGAGACTATAGATGCTGGAGAGGATGTGGAGAAACAGGAACCCTCTTGCACTGTTGGTGGGAATGCAAATTGGTGCAGCCGCTCTGGAAAGCAGTGTGGAGATTCCTCAGAAAATTAAAAATAGACCTACCCTATGACCCAGCAATAGCACTGCTAGGAATTTACCCAAGGGATACAGGAGTACTGATGCATAGGGGCACTTGTACCCCAATGTTTATAGCAGCACTCTCAACAATAGCCAAATTATAGAAAGAGCCTAAATGTCCATCAACTGATGAATGGATAAAGAAATTGTGGTTTATATACACAATGGAATACTACGTGGCAATGAGAAAGAATGAAATATGGCCTTTTGTAGCAACGTGGATGGAACTGGAGAGTGTGATGCTAAGTGAAATAAGCCATACAGAGAAAGACAGATACCATATGTTTTCACTCTTATGTGAATCCTGAGAAACTTAACAGAAACCCATGGGGGAGGGGAAGGAAAAAAAAAAAAGAGGTTAGAGTGGGAGAGAGCCAAAGCATAAGAGACTGTTAAAAACTGAGAACAAACTGAGGGTTGATGGGGGGTGGGAGGGAGGAGAGGGTGGCGGATGGGTATTGAGGAGGGCACCTTTTGGGATGAGCACTGAGTGTTGTATGGAAACCAGTTTGACAATAAATTTCATATATTGGAAAACAAAACAAAACAAAACAAAAAACAAATTTAAAAAATAAATAAATAAATAAATAAATAAATAAATAAATAAAATATGGTGTGATGAACTTTTTGATAGTGGACATCAGATCTCCATAACATCATTTGGCAGGTGTTTCTGACCTGTTTCGGGGCTGGAATGGGAATGGCTTCCAGGAAGAAGTAACATTTAGGTTGAAATCTAAAGGATGAGTAGGACTCATTAGGCAAGGGGTCAGGGGCAGGTACAGGTTATATGGGAACTAGTAAAGAAATACATAATAAAATAACAATAATCTAAAAGTATACTGTTGGTGTATGGCCTTGTACACTGTAGGTGTAGGCTTCATACAAGTGAACAGTTCTGAAAATTAAGCCTCACAACTTCATAGTAAACCTGCCTCTGCAAAGAGGGAAGGACAGAACCCAGGAGATGGTCACAGAATGGTGAAATTCACTTGAGTTGTTCAGGAAGTGAGGGGGACCATGTTCCAGAGAAAATGAAGTATTATTATATGAGCACAAAGTGAAGCCAGTACCTGGTAAGCTACATGAGGGAATTTGGGCTTTATCCTAAGGGCAGTGTGAAGACACTAAATGATTTTAAGCAAGCAAGTGACCTGATTAGATTCATATTTAGAAATATGTTTCTGTTGCAGTGTGTAAAATTTAATGCGGAGAGGGAAGATGTGAAACAGCTCAGAACTGCCTCTTCCCTGAAAGAGGAGGTTTTTGTGAGCTTTCTTTTTCACTTCCTTTCTGGTTCAGAGATGCTACAAAAGTCTACCCTACCCTCCCTGTTTGCTGCAGTCCCATTGTACATGGCAGTTTTCATGCACACAAATAATAAAGATTTCTTTAGAAAATAGCGTGTTCTATTGTTTTAAATCAGTTTATACTCAACCCTTGGAAACTATAATCACTGTATAAAAATATATAAATGTATATTATATATATAAACATAACTATATGTATATGTTTATGTATGTGTATATACATATACATGTATATACATGTGTATATGTGTATACCCACACACACATACCCTACTGTTTTATAAAGTGAAGGTATTTGGATGTTTGGTTTATGCTTGTCTTTAAGTCAGTTCTGTAACTGTGTTAAAGTGTTTTAATTTCTCCTTTGCTTGTGTCAGCTCTCAAGAGGCATGCAGTCACAAATCTAATGATGTATTCTGTCCCCCTCAGAATACCTAACTACTCTTAATTTGGTACATTTCATTTTAGGCAACTGTGATATTGCCAAGTTAATTAAATTTTGTGTTTTTAAATGAACAAGAAAATAAAGGAAATATAGCCATGGATTCCATAAACCCATAACATCAACTGTTCTTTGAAGCCACAGTGTGAATGCAAGAGCATTTAGTGGTCACTCAAAAGAAGAATATTTTTGAGTCCATTCAGCTGCTATCATTGAGCTTTAGTATGGGCTCTTAGAGCTACAATACTGTTTACAAAGCCCTTGTTAACACTGTGTGAATACAGTGAGTACAGTGTTTTATGGAACTCCATAGGCCTCAGATAAAGACACTTCTATGCTTGCTTGGTTGTTCTTTTGGACAGGCTTAGGACACAGAAGCTCAGTGGCCTTGCAAATCAGAAGATGAACTCAATTTAGAAATTACTGATAATGGGCCACAGTTAACTTTAAATTCATGCAAATTAATTACCAGTAAATGAATTACAAAATTGAAACCGTCTTGTGCTCGCTTCGGCAGCACATATACAAAATTGAAACCGTCTTTATAGCATGCAATTTTGACTTGTGTGATTTCTTTTCCTAACACCTCTTGAAGACATTGCCTAGAAGATAGAGCTAATTAAAAATGCAAATTTTCTCATTTTAGTGTTGATACAATATATATTTCACAAAACTTTGTTTAATGACATGAGATTGCTATCTATACCAATGTAATTGTCATGTCTTGTTTCGTAAAATTTTCATAATAAAGTTTACCCATCCTAATTGTGGAAGTTAGGTTTATTTTCCATTATTGTTAAAATTTAAAAATTAGTGTATATTTTTTCAAAGCACATACTCTGTATCAGATCCTGTACTGGGAGCAGAGAATGTGAGCATTAAGATGACATGCCTGCTTCTAAAGCATTTAGGCTGAGCATGAAGGACCTATCAGCATTCATAGGAAAATGTGCTAATAGACAAAATTGAGGTATAATCAGAGTGTTCTAGAAGCACAAAGGATAAATGGCTAATTTTTACCATATGATGGAGAGTGGTTTGCCTAGTAAAGAATGGAGGAAAATCATTCCAATTACAGGAAGTTACAGTGTACAAAAAAGAAGATTAAAGAAGTAGCCTCATTGGTGGTTTTATGGCTAAAGCAGGGGTTACATAGGTAGGAGGTGTAGAGACTGAAGCCATAGAGTTAAACAGGACCCATGTTTTAAGAGTCCTGTGTACCCTAATAATTGATTTGGTCTTTGTCCTACAACACAAGCAATGAGGAACCATCAAAAGTTTTTAAATGAGAATAGAAGAACATGGCTTGTTTTAGAAAGCTAAATGGTAATGACAGTGTTGGGGATAGGTGTAGAAAATGCAGTGAGTAAGGGCCAGAAGACAATATGATGGTTGTTGAAATAATCTACGATGGTGAGAATGTGAGCTAAAGCAGTACTTTATTGGACATAAGGCAGACTGAAGTTGTTTTGGACGTAGAACAGTTAGGACTTAACTGGTTACCTATGGCTCCCTATGGCCTGATGGGAGGACTTCAGATACAGTAGTGACACCTAAGGGGTCTATGAAAAGATATTCAGCATCATTGGCCTTTAGGGAAGTAAATGAAAATTTAACAATTTAAACTATAATAAGCTACCACTACATGCCTATTAAAATGACTGAAAAATGTTTAAATGCCAAAACTGCCAATAACAAGTGCTGACATGGATGCAGGATGCCTGGAAGTCCTACGCATTATTGAAGGAATGCAAAATGGTACAGCCACTCTGGAAAACAGTTTAGTACCTTTTTTTGTAAGTGAAGTATGTCTGTGTCATACGACTCAGAAGTCCCATCCTACGTCTTTCCTCTAGAAACATGAAAATGTATGTTCACACAAAAACCTATACACAAGTGTGTAGCTCCATTACACCCCAAATACTGGAAACAATCAGTGTCCTTCAATGGGTGAATGGATAAACAAGCTGCAGTATATTCATACAATTGAAATATGCAGCAATAAAAAGCAATGAACTATATTGCTGCTTGCAGCAATTTGTGGGTGAATCTCAATGGCATTATACTGAGTGAAAGAGGCCAGTCTCAAAAGGTTGTAATCTGCATGGTTGCCTTTATATGACATCTTTGAAAAGTCAGAATTAGATTAGTGATTGCTATAGAGTAGAGGTAAGGGCAGGATTTAACTACAAAGGGGAACCACAAAAGGGTTTCTTGATGTGATGGAATTCTGTACCCAAATTGTGGTGGAGGTTAACAAATCTGTACATCTGTTAAGTAAAACTGTACACCAAAAAAGGTCAGCTTAAGTGTATATACATTTAGAAATTAAAATAGAAGCCTGGGTTTTGAGATCAGATGGCCAGAATTTGAGTCCTAGCTCCCCACCCACCAGGAATGTGATCATGGTGAAGTCACTCTGCGTTCATGATCCTCAATTTGCTGTAAATGTCTCGGATGTTGGGGATTAAATGTGCTAGTGTATGTGGAACCCTCAGCACATTGTATTGGTACAGACTAAGTGCTCAGTAACTAGTAGCTCTTTATAAATATGATTAAGGAGAGGAATAGGTTGGAATGATTCCCAAGTGCTCTGGGTGGATGGAACTTTAATTGGAGTAGGGCTTTCAGGATTAAGACCAGGTTTGGGGAAGTGGGAGATACTGAGTCGAGTTTTGATCATGTTGAGTTGAGGTTGGTATACTATTGTAGCAACTTAATATATGTTTAGATTTCAGAAGATCTGAAATGGGGAATTAGTGTACAGCTGGAATTAAGGCTGCATACTGATGCAGTCCTGCTCCAAGAGACCTGGCATCTTTCTGGCTTTAGCTACTTTGAAAGAAACTGAGAAAAAAACTTAAGCAGAAGAAACCTCTGTCAGCATAGCTATAAAGCAAAGGGCATTAGGTCATTTTCAGGAAAGTGAGGTACATCCAACAAATCTCATTGAAATTTCTCTTAATACGTGAAACTTTGAACATTCTCATTTTCTGTGTTAATCACTTTGAGTGCAGTCCTTTTTAAAAATCACCTTCCTAGACCTTGGGAAACTGAAATTCTTTGTATAGTTTCCATATAGATAAGGTCATATTTAGAATCTTAATTTGGTGCAGTTCTGAACATTTATCAGTTTCTCTTACTTGCCACAAAAAAAAAAAAAAAATAGGAATTTTAAATAAGAAAGAAGCAAAGAAGATCAGGTAAATCATTGCTGCTGTGTCATGGGAGAAGTATAGTTGGCAAATTCCAAACTCAATCTTGTAACAAATTACAGAAGATATTTTACACTGCAATAGCACTACTACCATAATTTGCATTTTTGCCCCTTAAATTCGGAGGATGGTGAAAAGCATTAAAATGACAGTGCCTCCTGAAAGAATCAGTGCCTTATATTCTTTTGTTGTATATTGTACTGTATCAGAATTGTAGTGATGGCATCCTATGGGATGTTATACCAAACAATTTTATTTCTCACTTTAGAAAGATCATTTTGGAGAGAGAGAGACGGAAGGCTGCAATAAATGCCTGCATTTTCTTAAATATTTTTTACCATCTTTAAAAAAATAATAAAGTTCACCTTTCCATATCAAACCCCTAAAAATAATTGAGAAAAGAATGTTGATGATTTTTCCTGGGCTTTTATATTCTGAGTCTTGAATAGTCATCAGCTTTCCAAAATGCTCTAAAACATGTACACTCTGTGAAAAACATCTGTCTTGTTTTTAAATGCAGTGTAATTTGTGAACAAAACTGATAAACAGCTACTCCCCCCACCCTTTATTTTTTAAGATAAAGCCAAGTTGTTGGGTTTTTTTTTCCCCCAAGAACGAAATGCATGTAGGTTTGAAGTTGTTTTACTGCTTTAGCAGCTGTGTGGCAAGTTTTCTAGCAGACAATGGAGGTGGGGAGGGGGGCTCTGTTACATCTGGTTTCTCTTTGTAGAATGCCTGAAAAGTTGATATTTAGTGGATTCTTGAGAAAGCAGTTTATCTGTAGAAGAGGAACTTTTTTAGTACCTAAATTAGCTTGCTCTGATTAATATGCATTTGTTTTGTTTTCCTGCTTTAAAAAAAGGAGAAAGAAAGAAAAGAGTAAAGAAAATCATCTAGCCTAAAACTACATAGCACAGATAACCCTATGACCTTTGGCTCTGGGTAAAGATTTACAGTACTTGTGGAGCTCGTTCACATGCCTGACTGAAAAGAGCCCTAAAGTAAGGCTCCTGTGGAGATGGAGAAAATAAGCAGGATAAGGAAGTTCCATTATTTCAAGTGGCAGTGTGTTGTTTTATTTTTACTAGTCTATAAAGTGAAATACCATTCGTGATGTGTTTCCAGTTTTGAGTCTCATGTCATTTAAGTTTGGGGTCTGATGTTAGAATAGTTGAGTCAGGGATGCCCTGGGCAAAGCATCCTTCTTTGTCTCCTTTTCTACCCAGCAAAGATCCCTGCGTGTTGACTCCCTTAAATTAAATTTCCATTTGAAATATCTGTCCTTTAAGGAAAGCGAAACAGCAGAAGACTTTCTTTTTTTTAAAGGTACTATCAAAATATGGATGAGAATGAGAATCAGTAGTTGTTTTGCTCTTATATGTTAAGTTTTTCTTCAGATACAAAGTATAAAAAGTCCCTGAGAACAAAATTAGTCCCACTCTTTGTCTCCAGAAAAAGAAATTTTAGTTTGGTTCCTTTTGCTAAGACATTTGAAGAAACCTTAATAATTTACTATCTAAAGACTTTCACATCTGTTTAATGGTTTTTAACTAGAAACTTTATACTGAATCTTTATGTATCTTTCTTGTAAAATATACCATTGTTCTCTACAACACTTTGTATTTATGTTTTGAAGCTTCTTTATTAAACTGATTTACTGTTTTATTTCCTGTTTCCTTTCAGTATGTGCTGGTAAAACCTCATTAACATGGTGACAAATAAAAGCAGTTTCCTTGGTCTTAGGAAGATACTCCTAGCCATTGATCAGCTCTTGATTGTTTTATAGGCCAGAACTTTCAAATGGTGTTTTTTGAATGAAGGAAAAACTTCACTACGCTTTCTGTTCTATTTTTAAGAATCTGTAAACATGGCAAAAAGTTTGACGTGAATTATGAACAATTTTCCTTATAGAACGGAAAACTCTTGTAGAAAATTAAATCAATACTGTCCATTAATCATACTGTTTGTCAGCCCTCAGACCACTGTGGAAGTTTCTGGTGAATGTAAAAAGTCTTTAAATGTGTGAGGTCCTTAAAGATCTAAGTAAGTTAAAGGAGAAGAGGTTTTTTAAATACCACCATTAGCACATGAAAGAAACTTCAGGGTGGATAGAAAAAAAAAATTAGTTGTAAAGCTGTAATTGTACTTGTTGGTTTTGTTTTGTTTTTGTTTTAAGCCTGTTCTTTAAGAAAAAAACTTAGTTAATGCAAATAAAATTTTAAGCTTTGTACTAATTACACACTCCATAAGGTAGATGGGAGCTGTAAGACAGGCCATTACAGGAGGAAATATTTTGGTAGCTTATCCTTTAAAAATATTTGCATGTGTTTATTTCATAACATGCATAGTATATCAGGACAGTAATACGTGTATATGTTATAAATAAAGGTATATATGTTATAAATATGCATGCTAGAAAAATATTTTACTGTTGGAAGGTGAAATAAAAAGATTTGGAGACCACTGTTCTAACTTACTGAATCAGGTATTTCTAAGTACCCAGCTATAAAGCTATACTGTCTAGAAGAGGAAATAGCCAAATCACCACAGAAATCATAATTACAAGCTTTAGTAAGCGCTGTGATGGAAAAGCATAGGGAGTTATAAGACCATGTTATAGCGGTCACTAAATAGCATGAGGGTGGAGGTTAGGGTAGATTTCCCTGACAAACTGATGTTTCATTGATATCTGAAGGATAACAGTTTAACTGGGTGAAGGACCCTGATGGGATAATGAAAGAATTAAAGAAGACATAGCATAAACGATAGTCATGGACTGAATCATCAGAAGAGGCTAAATACTGGAGTATGTTACTATCTAAAGAATCTGATTTATCAGTTGATTTGGATAAGCTGGTGTGATAACATAATCCTGATAGAGTTTATTGAAATTTTACATATTTTTCTACTCTTTATAAATATTTCTATTCAAATATCTTAAAATACTTGAAATCTTGAAAGACTTTGGGTAACATCCCAGACAACGTAGGCTGCCCTACATAAGTGGAGGCCTCTTGCATTAGCCAAGATAACGGACTCCACTGATCCTTACCTTGGATTAATATAGAAACTAGAACTCTTGCTTCAGGTGAAGGTTAAAATGGCATCTTAGCTTTCTCGGCATGCCAAGATGTTAATGATAACTTAAGAAGCCTGTGCAGACTATAGGCAGCACATTTTGCCTGATTACCACAGTGTATGCATCTCTCTGGGAGATTGTATAAATATATCTATCTAGAGTCATTATTTCACACACCTGACCGTAGCCAAAAGGCCGAGAAGCAATGAGTCATCATTTCAAATGTATGTATCTCCTGTACCTTTTTGAAGAAAGATTTGGAGTGACTCGATACAGAAACACAAAATTCAACTAAATAAAAAAACGAATCGGTGACATAAGGCTCCGTGTTTGTAAGGGTTTGGGATTAAGCAACATTCATAGTAGTAAAAGTGTAAATTGATTCACAACTTTTTAGGCATGACTGAGTAACACCAAAGGAGGGGGCTGTAATATGCATACTCTTAAAAGAGTAATTCCGTTAGTAGACACCTATCATGATAAAATAATAATGAACATGCACAAACATTTAACCACGAGGATGTTTGGGGCACCTGGGTGGCTCCATCGATTGAATGTCTGACTTTGGCGCAGGTCATGATCTCATAGTCCGTGAGTTCAAGCCCCATGTCAGGCTCTGAGCCTGCCTCAGATTCTGTGTCTCCCTCTGTCTCTCTGCCCCTCCCTCTCTCACTCTGTCTCTCTGTGTCTCTCAAAAAATAAACGTTAAAAAAAAAATTTAACCGTGAGGATGTTCACTGCAGGGTCATTTGTAATTGTGAAAAGCTGGATAAAACCTAAATATTCAGCTACAGAGGTTTAGTAAGATAAACTGTGGTACATCCATACAGTTTGGATAAATGTGGATATTTAAAGGAATATTTTAGAAGAATATTTAATAACATGAATATTTGTTCACAGTATATTAAGTGGAAAAAGCAGGCTATAAATAAAAAAAATATTTTGTATGTGTGTATATGAATAGAAAGAGGGATGAAAATAACCTACAACCTAATGTTAAAAGTGCTATCTGGGTTCTGGTATTAGGATATTTTATTTTTATTTCCTCTTTTCTGCTTGTCTGAGTTTTATAAATTTTCTGTAACAAATATTTGATCCTAATGAGAAAAAAACAGTATTTTTTTAATTGACTATACCTACGTGAATCAGTTGGAGCAAAGGTAAGTAAAAGTTGGAAAACCGATGAAACCAGGATATTGGCTTCTTTATTGCATGCCATAAGGTCGCTAGAAATGCCTATAAGTTTAGCTGTGAGCTTCCTGGCAACCAAAACAAACCACAAACACTGCTAGCTATGGGCATAGGATATTTTAATTATTAGAAGAAAATTGTAATAGGGGCACCTGGGTGGCTCAGTTGGTTAGGTGTCCGATTTCGGCTCAGATCATGATCTCACAGTTGGTGAGTTCGAGCCCCGCATCGGGCTCTGTGCTGACAGCTCAGAGCCTGGAGCCTGTTTCAGAGAAAATTGTAATAGGGGTGCCTGGGTGGCTAGTTGGTTAAGTGACTTCAGCTTAGATCATGATCTCACAGTTGGTGCGTTCAAGCCCCACATCAGGCTCTATGCTGACAGGCTGTGCCTGGGGCCTGTTTCAGATTCTGTCTCCCTCTCTCTGCCCCTCCTCTGCTCAGCCTTGCTTGCTTGCTCACACTCTGTCTGTTTCCTTCAAAAATGAATAAACATTAAAACAAAATTTTTGATAAAAAGAAATAATAATATATTAATTAAATTCCCTAAATGCAGTATTTCCAGAAAAACTCTATATACTCAAATTGTTGGAGATTCTCTATGAATCTGTATCGAAACCATATAATTTATGCTTGACAAGGGCCTAACATAATAAGGAAAGAAGATTCCTGTGGCTTCTAGCATCATTTGACAAGTTATAGGGTTTTGAATGATCTAGAGATATTAGTGGAGGAAACAATTAAAATAATTTTTTTGAACTTTCACCTTTCTCCATCTGGATGGCCAATTAGGGTGGTTTTAGTGTGTTTCCCTTTCTTGAATACATTCCCATTCTTTTCATAAAATGACCTTTTGTCTCAGAAGAAAAATCTTGGCAGATGGGCCTCAATTCTGACTCCACAAAACTATAGATACTACATTTCAAACCTCTGGAAACTTTAAGAAGTAAGGAGACACTTGTTCTCATTTTGCTAATGCACATTTCTGTTCTGAGAAATTACAGGGATTGTATTAATTATATTCTCTTTCCCACGTTGACTCACTGGCACACTTGTGTGGCCCTGGTTCATTGTATGCTTTATTCCCATACTGTGTGCATATTACAAATTGGCAGTTCAGTGTGACTCATTGAGAATTTTTTTTTTAGAAAAGAAATCTGCATTTGCATTACTTGTATAGAAAGTATCAGATTTCTAGGGGTTGTGGGAGGGGGGATGGGCTAAATGGGTAAGGGGCATTAAGGAATCTACTCCTGAAATCACGGTTGCATTATATGCTAACTACATGGGTGTAAATTAAAATACTAATAAAAAAAAAACCCAATTACCCATAAAAAAATAAATGAATAAGCTTTTTTGTTTTATAAAAAAATCAGATATTTCTAGAAATCTTTCAAGAATCTTCAAAATATGTGCTTTTCTCTTTTTTATTGTCCTAATAAAAAGTCATAATCTAACTGATGTAGTAGTCTTACCAAAAAAAGAAAACGTTGAGTCTGAATCTAATAATGAGGAAACAAGTAGATAAACCCTGTTTGTGAGATATTCTCCAAAACATCTACACTGGATTCTGCAAAAGAGTCGTTGTTAGGAAAGGTAGGAAAAGGACAGCAGCGATTCTGGATGAAGGAGATAATGACATGCGGTATGTGACTCTCAGTTGTGTTGGTGGGAAGGGAGCATTTTAAAGAACACTTTGGAAGCAATTGAGGAAATTCAAAAATGAGTTCTATATTAGATTAAATCGTGTTATTGTTAAATTTGTTGGACCTAATAATGGTACTATGGTTATGTAGGAGAGAATGTCCTTGCCCTCAGGAGAAGCATGTCCAAGTATTTAGGTGTGAAGTATGATGGCTCAACAAAAGAAAATGTGTGTGTTCACTTACTTGCACATACAAGTAAGAGAATAATAAAGCATATCATCAAAATGTTTAAAAAATAACTTAAAAGGTAAAACATGCCCAGTATTCTGTTTTTAATCTTTAATCAGTTTCTCCAAATTAGGGATGTGTTTATCATGACTATGCACATGGTTAAAACAATAGATATTGTTTGAAATAACAGATATTAAATATAAGAAACCTTGGATCTTCTGTTCATGTTTTATTTATCAGAAAATCCTTCTGATTTAACTCTGTATGCTCAGTTGTTTGAGATTCTCTATTATATGTGTTGAAAACCATTTTAAGATACAGTGAATACTTTCCAGTACCTCAGTGATCTTCAGTGTCTTAATACCTGAAAGATTTAAGGCTTATATAAAATTTGAGTAGGCTGTTTATAGGCAATTAACATGGTAATGACCTACACCTGCTTGTATCAAAAAACTCCCAGAATTCCCTTATCTGCTAACATTAACATTGATTTCAGAGTGATACATTCAGCAAAGTTTAAATAAATTGTTGTAACAGTGCTTCTTGTGAATTCTAAAGGAGGCATACATAAATAACAATTGTGTTTTATCACTATGATTGATGAGGCCAATACTTCGCTGGCTTGCATTTCCCACTTGAGAAGAAATTTAAGATTGGTTTCAAGCTGTCTACCTGCATCCTTCCCATCTTGTAAGCATGCTTTTTACTGCTGAGGGCTGAGATTTGGAGGAATGGTTATCAAACCACAGATGTTTTTGCAATGAAACTGTGCACCTCCGACCAAGTCGCCGTGGTTCAGGAGATGATAGATGGTATTTTCATGTTGCCTCACAAAAGGGTCAAAATGGCATGGCGAGCCCATGACAGTGAAACAGAGAAATGTTAGTCCTGGAAGGAAATTTATTTCGTGGCTTCAGGGGAAGTTTGGTTGTCATGAATAGGCTCTCTCTGTCAGTCTATAAAAATATTGTTTGTAAGGCAGTGATGTATGTGAGACAGACAGCGTGAGTGTGCTGGCAGACAGAGCAGCTACTTAAACAAATGCCAAGCCGAGTACAGTATCAGAAGTCAAGTACTTGGATGTTTTTAGTATAAGAATTGCTCGGGATAGAAATAGCAACATGATTAAAGGAATTTGTTTCATTTTCTTAAGTAAACTTTATTTGTAAATTTTACAGCCCCTTAAGTTGTCCTAGGAGGCTGCATCTACTCTACCATTCTAAGACATTTTTATCTTATATTTATAAATTCTTATAATCAGCAATTACTGCTTTTTATTCATTAAAAAAAATTTTTAAATTTTTTTAAAAATGCAAGCTCTATGCCCAATGTGGGGCTTGAACTCACAACCCAAAAGGTGCATGCTCCAACTGAGCCAGGCAGGAGCCCCTCCATTTTATTCATTTTTAAGTTATTCAGGACTTAAAGGACCAGCCTCATTAGTACTGTTCACATAAAGCTATCATAAATTTGGGGACCGTGAAGCCGCTGCTCTTTTGAAGTGTTCCTTTTTCTCCTCCCCACCCCAAAGGAAGTATCAACCATTGACATCATTCCATTAATTGATGATGTGGTGGCTTTGCTGTCTCATCTTGCAAAATTGGACCAATGAGGTGCCTTTCTTCTGCAGGGATTCAGAAAGGGAAAGGGGTATCATAAGAAAAGAACATAAAAGATCAAAAACCGTGTTTGTGGGAGATTCATTTTTCAGGGTTTGGATGTAAATCAGCAACGTTCATGGCAACATCCAGGTAGGAATCTTCAGCACCAAGTATTTCTTATCCAGACAGCCTCAAGTAATGCATTTGTCAAAAATGAAAAATAGTTGTTACAAGAAGTCTTGAAAGCCTGATAGATGTATAAAAATGAAATCGCATGTTCAGAAAATAACACGAACAAAATATTAGTGAACAAAGTATGATCGAAAAAGCCATTTGCTTCTGGATTTTGCAAAACAATCCCAGTCTTTGGGGAGCGGGGGGAGGTTTTTAAAATAGAGATTATCAATAGGGTATACTTATTTTGGTAGGAAACGGATTCTCAAATGTCATGTACAAAGAACTTTCTTCTAAATTATCCTACACTCAGTAGGAGAGGGGATGTTTTCACTGGGAGTGAGAGGTGTTATTTGTCTTAAGGCCCTTCAGGGGGGCAGAACAAAAGGCACTGAGTCATTTCAGGTTTAGACAAATACTCTACCATCAGCTTCCACAGAAAGGTGTTACCCAGAACATGCAGGGTAGGTTGGAGAGTGGGGGAGCGCCCACTCCATCTGCTGTTGTGTCATTTTACACTCAAATATTCTGTATTATCACAGGGCAGACTTACAACATTTCAGCATAGTGAGCATAATAAAACTCCTTTAAATTTATAATGTGATAGGAAAAATGTTTATCATTAACAATGCCTTACAGAGATTCAGTTTATAAACAAAAGGAGGATGAAATTTTTAATCAAGGCTTAAAGTAAAATTTATAGTTGTTTTTTTTAGCTGAAAACCTCTGTTTTTAAATCAGCGTATAGCACCCTCCTGTCAGGCATTGTTTTAACCATCACGAATTAACTTTTTCCATGAATTAACTTTGATGACAGAAGACAAAGAATTCCCGCTTGAAAGAGGCCTGCTCGTCTCATGTCCCTAGGGTTTCTCCCTCAGTTTCTCGGATGGGAGAAACATGTACAAACCTAACAACGTTTGGATAACTTGAAGGCGAATCACATTCTTCACATGTGATTTGTGTTTTTGTTACTGTGTGTTTAAACATCACATTTTAAAGCAGAGTGTTTCACTCTGCTTTCCTTTCCCACCCATCCCCCTTAGCATTTTTCCTGCTCCTCTGCTGCTGGACCAGACTTGGGCTGGCCCCAGATCCTGTGTCAGAGGCCACGACCCAGGTGTCACAGCAGTAATACTGTTGGCCTCTTCTCTGAATAATTATATGGGGGGTATTGTGTTGGAGGGACAGGCTTGGGGGCAGTGCAGTCACCCTGGCTAGCCTGACCAAGGGGCTCTCCAGTCAGACCACAGGGGAACAATGGCCCTGGAAAGGCCTGCACAAAACCTTGTAACACAAAAGATTAAATTAAAAATGTACATCGGGCCAGACACTAGGCTTCATCCTTCAGAATTTCACCTTTGTCACTTATTCTGAGCATTTCCTGATTCAACATTTCCAGACTTCACATGCAGTGACTTTACATCAGCAAATTTTCAGATTGCTGCTTACCTCTGCATATATAGTCTAATTTATTTGATACACTTTTTTAATACTCTAAAGCCATCTTAAATGTGACACGTTGTGGCTAACATAAGCAAAGCTTTCTTTAGTGGTATTTTACGTAAATCATTTAAGGTAGTGCATGGCGATGTTTAAAATAATGCTTTGTATTTTCCTAAGACATTGTATCAAATGTGTTCCACGTCTAACCTGAGCCAAGTGACAGGGACTGTCCCAAAGTAGATGAAGTTGTTTTATCTTCCTTTGGTCTCAGGAAAATTATTTTCCCCACCACCTGATCAGTTTTTCCTAGAAGAATGGGGAATAAAATTCATTAAGTCTTACTCATATTTGAAATTTAGAAATGATGTCAGAGGTGTATTTATTTATGTCAGGTAAACGTTTTTTCATGGTCCTGACCTCAGGTGTTCGCTTCGTTTATCTACCCTGGACTTGTCCACTCTGGCCTGGCTCTTCTGAAGCCTTCTGGAACCTCACCAACACAACAGCTCAAGCAAACAGGCCTGGTTTTCATGATGCCAACACTCTCTCCTTCTGTTGGTCCACAGCTAAATACTTTGTAAATAATGGTTTTCTATTATGCATTTTCCAGGAGACCAGACTTCTGGAAATGTTAGTGTTTCAAAACACTAAAGTTTGAATTGATGTCTGTCAGTTTTACTGTCTGAGTTTATCTTCCATCAGAGAACATTTGGCCTCCATAGTGTTTGGAAGAAGGTATGGTGTGGAAACTTCCTAAGTGAGTCTGTTGATTTTTACCTTTTGTACTTAGAGAAGTTTAAGGACAGAACAATGATCAAAATCTGATAAGACTGGAATTCTTAAATGTTTTCTTCTTAAAGTTAATTTATTCTTTAATATTTACAACTCTTGATTATTATGTTTTTGTTCTGTGTATTTGGCTACTTTGAATATATATTAATATCACCCACCCCATCCGGGCCTACTTCAAAGATCACCTAAAACCCAGAAGTGAGTCACAAAAAAGGTTTAAGTCATGAAGCCACTCAGTAAGAAGTGATGCCATTTGTCAGAATGTGTTCTCTTAATTTACACATGTTCCGACATGTTTTGCTATCTGGCTTCTCAAACATTAGTGATTATAGGGCCCCTGGCTTTTCAGAAAATAGGCCCAGAAGCAGAATTGGAGCTGAAGGTCAACAAAAATAAGTTAAAAACCAACCAACCAACCACTCTTTGCTATGGAAGCTATAGTAATTGATGCTAATAAGGATGATTTTGAAGAATCAAAACAAGTTTTGGTTATTTCTAACATACTAAAGGATCTGGGAAGTTTGAAATACATTTTTGGATATTCTGTATAGAAGAGGGGTTAATTTTGAAATGAAAGCTAATTTACTTACATAGAAGGTATCCTTGTCTATAAAAAAAATTCTTAATATATAGGGCTGTTATAAGATCATTTAAGATAATACATATAAAGTACTGTTTTATTGTTACCAAAGAAATTCATATTTATTATTGAGCAGGTAGAAATATAAGAACCAGAATAACCAAAAATTCTGCTACCACATAGAGCTAGATACCACTGTAAACATTTTTATTTTCAGAAGATACTTCAGTATCTGATGCTACTGCATATCAGAAGATAATGCATTTTTATTTACATTCTGCTTTTTATTGTTGTGCCTCCAGTGTCCCACCGCTTCCTTTCTGCTACGCCCTCAACCCCACCCCTTCCTGATGAATTTACTCTGTTAAACGACATAAATACCAGATATCGCTTTTACCCTCAGTGACTTCTCCATAGCCCTGGACATTGCCAACCAATCTTCTTCTCGTAACTCCTGTGATATTATACCTTCCGGGTTTTCCTCATGACTTCTTAACACCACTTCCTATCTCACACCTAGGTTTCTAGTCCCTGCTGTCTCTTCTCTCCTTGGTACCCCGTCCTCTGTGTACATGACTGCTGAATGTCGTTCTCCATCCTTACTACTTGCTCCAGCCTACACCACTGGTCACCTCCACTTGGTTCCTCCGGTATCTCTGGTTCAGCATGTCATTGGCTCCTCCAAGCATATCTTCTTCTATTTCTGTTGGTCAACACAGGTTGGAAACTTGGGAGCTTTCAGACTCCTTCTCATTAATCCCTTCTTTCAACAATTCCATTTAGCCAAGCCATCTTGTGTGTATGTATAACAAAATCCACAATGGCTAGCCTGGCTCTCAAAGCTCTCTGAGATCTACCCTTAGCCTAACTATTCTACATGACTTTCACTCATGCACCCTTCATTGAACTCTTCCCCATTACTCATCCCTGATCCACATGTTCCTGTCCCTGAGCCTTTGCTTATATTCTGTCCTTGGCCTTTCTCTCCTCCTCCCTGTGCTTACTATAAAAATTAAATTGTCCTCACATGCACTTCTTCAGTGAAGCCTCCCTCTCCTAAAAAAAAAAAAAAAAAAAGAACTACCAGTAACCTCTCCTTCTTTTGAATTCCCTTAGAGCTTTAACAGATCTCTTTGTAGCAGTTTCTCCTGTCTTGCATAATTATTTGTACCTTTGTCTTAGCTCCCCTAACACACTGTTATGGAAACAAATTTGAAACAAACTGATTATTTTAATTTGCTAATCTTAAAGATGAGGAAACTGAGGGGCGGCTGGGTGGCTTAGTCGGTTGAGTGTCCAGCTTCGGCTCAGGTCATGATCTTGCAGTTCCTGAGTTCAAGCCCCGCATCGGGCTCTATGCTAACAGTTCAGAGCCTGGAGCCTGCTTCAGATTCTGTGTCTCCCTCTCTCTCTGTCCCTCCCTCACTTGCACTCTGTCTCTCTCTCTCTCTCTCAAAAGTAAATAAACATTAAAAAAAAAAAAAAAGGTAAGGATACCAAGTTCCAGGAGACTGCCTTTGAAGCCACACAGCTACAAAATCGAAGATTAAAATCCAAATCCCCTAATTCTCAAACCAGCCCTCTCCTCTACATTTACTTATTTATTACTGAAAAGTATCTACTAAGTGCCAGGCATTCTAAAAAGCTTTTTACAAATATAAACCCATTCAATTTCCATTTTACAGATGAGGAAACTCAATTCAAACCCAAGTAGTCTGGTTCCAGAGTCTGTACCTTTAATCACTATGTCAGCCTGCCCTTCTCCCTGAGAGGGAGCAGGGATTTGGAGTTATGTGTTGCTGATAATAATTATTTTATTAGTATTAATGTTTTCATCAGTATAACATTATTGTTATATGTTGGCACTCTTGTAAAAACTTTGTGAATAAATTTATTTCCTCTTCCTAACAGCCTCGAGAGGTAGATTGTGTTATTGTCATCATAGCTATCTTACAGGTGATTTTAACCAAGGTACAGAGAGAAATTAACTTCCCCCAGGTTGCACAGTAGTGACCAAGTTAGAATTGGAATCCAGGCAGCCTGGGCCTGACAGCGCAGACCGTCAGGATTGTGCTAGACTGTATCTTAGCTTCCAGGTAGCGCTGAGTCATTAGGAAAGTTGTCTTCTGTTTGTCTCAGCATCCTTCTCTATAGAGGTCGGGTGACAAAAGCAATAACCTAGCTCACAGGGTTTTATAAACTCCATGTGAAATATTCATATATATGACAAATACTAATCCAAGGCACCCTTTTTTCTTTTCATTGCCTTTCATTTCATGCAGGCCTTCATTTGGTGAAACTTAAGCAACAGCCGTATATCATGCATACCTGTTTTGAATTGCTCATTCATAGTTTTAGCTGGTACCTGAATGGCTCCCACCTTCACTAGCTGGATGAGTGGGGGCCATCACTCTCCATACCGGCACATAAATGCCATCTAGTGTTAGAGAAGAGAAATGCAAGTTATTCAGGTAAAGCACTGGAAGACCTGAGTTTTTTGTTGTTTTGTGGTCTTTGGGAACATGTATGCAATGAAAATTGGGTATATTATAGCACAGTTTTTGAAGGTTACTTAAAATGTCTAAAGATACCATTAATGTGCAATTATTGTTAAATCATATGCTTTTAGAATGGATTTTAGGTCCTTGATCAGTACATCTTTAAAAGATTTTGGCATTATGGCAAGTCTCATTTTATTGAACTTTTTTTCTTGCTCTGAGTTGTAGTCGTTGAGGGTAATAAATACCTAATTGTTAAAACTGGTTATAATTAACTGAATTTGTTGTCTCCATCTGCTTGCTGTTCGTAATGCTAGTCCTCAAACTTCCATATTTCCATTTCATAAAACAATCTGTTCTTCCATTAGGGAAGAAATCTATTACATTGCTTCCCAAAGAATTTATATCATCAGGTAGGTTCTTTGTTAGCAGATGAGAAAGTATTAAATTAACATGAAAGATGTGGGTGAAGGTGGTTTTGAAACTGAGAGTGTTATATACCATGTGACATGGTTGCCAAAACAGCAAGAATTCTTAGTGACCATAAACACAGAACATAACTTTTTCAATCATAAATACATGTCAGACACATACTTGGAGCCTTTTCCTGCTCCCCAAACCAGGGAATATTAATGAGGACAGAGAATAGTTGGAGCTCAGCATTAATATTTGCTAACAGCTAATTTATTGACATTCTGGATTCTCGACCATGCCTGTATATTTATTTACCTTCACAAAGATGATTCCCAAGTTTAAGTGCACCACATTCTTGGTAGAATCTTTTCTGCTCTCCTGGGCAATTTTCCTCATTATTATAACAACAATAATATTGGACGTTTAGTAATTATAGGAACTGTACAGAGTTTTTAATAGGCATAATTTCATTTGGGACTCTTAAAATCCCTGTAAGGGATTATATCTCTATTTTCCAAATGAAAATAACAAGGCTTAGCAAACTAAAAAATATGCTCAAGACTGTATGGTTAGTAAATAATACATACAGAATATTCATTTGCCAGTCTATACTCTGGTAGACTGAAATTAAAAGCAATTAAAATGGCTTCCTAATCCTTGAGTCTTCGTATAGTGCCTGACTTTGAGTAGGTACTTGATAAATGTTTGTTTGATACCTGTGACCAGACTTCTGGTTCTGATGCCTCCTGATGTGAAACACACCAGGGTGGAAGGGTTGGTAGTGAGAATGAATCAGAAAGGAAAGAAGGTGAGGCAAGTCCTAGAGCCAGAGGAGAAAAGAGAAGGGGTGTAGCCATAACAATGTTTTAGGAAGGAGATCTTCATTTTTCTGCCAAAGGTTGACTTTGTAATAAAAGGTACAAGTTATTCTGGCTGGGACCATGGTCATGTTAACTTAAGCTGACACTCACTAGAGATTAGTGTTAATTTGAGCTTTCTTTCTTGATCTTTCATCTCTATATATTGCTAAATCTTTGAGCAAGATTAACCATAAATCCAAGTACTACCTATCTGAGCCATCACTCCTGAGACCATTAAGAATTAACTCTCATGAGTGGTTTTTATGCCCCTTGTGTTGAGTTTTGAAGCAAATGGAACCAACTCTCTCCCTTTCTCCTTTTTCCCTCACTGGGTTTTGGGAAGGCCTGTACTATTCTTTGTGGCTGCTCTTCCTGACTCTGCTGTTTTCCCCCTAAACCACATATAGCCTAAGTCTGCTGAGTCTCATGTAACCAAGCACCACATATGTGGCAATGATTGACTCGAGAAGGGCCGTTAGCAGACCTTGGAAACTGGTTCTCTGTGTCATTTCAGTGTTGATCCTGGGTCTCTGCTCTGTCCTTTATGCAATGGAGGGTTTTTTCAGAACTGTAGAGTTTGAGTACTTGTGCTACTTATGCTAAGGTATATTACTTATGCATTTAACTATATTTAATAAGTTGGTCCTAACAGATGTTTTGTGGTTTTTTTTTTTTACTTTAATTTTGTTTTCATTGTGTAGGTGTCCTGTTTTCTTTCTTAGCTGATAACTCTATGGCCTGATAATGTTCATCTTGACATTATTATTTGAGGGCTCTGGTTCCCTGGGTCCATGACATCAAATTTCTAACAAATGATGCATAAAAATGGGCCATGTTGTTCCAGGGTCTCTGGATTAACAAACCAAAATTATGTAGCAACTAGATTTTGAGGTTGGAATCCTATTTCTTAAAGCCTTACAGGAAGGAGCACATGGCAAATGCACATGGCCCACTGCTCAGTATGGTCCCCGACCTGTCACTTTTATTTTTTTAAATGAGATTCTTTGAAAAGCATAAAGAGTTGATCAGATGTGAACAAACATTAAATGGATTTTCTCTCTTAGATTTTTTTTTCCACATAGTATGTCTTCTGTTCTAATTTTTTCCGCTAAAACCGTTTGCAAAATTATCCTGGATCTTGTACTTTTGTGTGTGTGGATACAAAGGAATCTCATGCACCTGATGTAGTTGGTTTGCTAGTCTAATAAGTTGCCTTTTCCTGATCTCATGGAAACGAGCAGGGGAAGGAACCCAGCACTGAGATGGTTGCCCTGGTGACTTGGTGATTTCCAGATGGGCACCAGAAGACTGCTCCTCCTCATGCTGGCTGGTTATAGAGTCTATGCCGAGTGGGTCGTACAGGTGCTGGGTGTGTTCAGGGAGCAACTCTTTTCTTTCATTTTCTCAGGATACATAGGCCTCTTCTGTCTGATCAACAAGAAAAGGTGAATTTGGGGTTTAGAATTTAATGTAGGCAGCTTGTTTTTTTAAAGAGGAAAAAGGGAAAATGAAATCAATTTTAGGACTAAAAACCGTTGAAGAGAAATATTCATGAAGTGTTGATTGATTGTTTGCACAATGGAAAAAAAGATTAATCTCTTCACCCAGACTCATAACCCTCATCAAAATCAGCTTTTTGTGGGGCTCCTGGATAGCTCACTTGGTTAAGCGACTGACTCTTGATTTTGGCTCAGGTAATCTTACGGTTCGTGAGTTTGAGCCCCACATCGGGCTCTGAGCTGACAGTGCAGAGCCTGCTTGGGATTCTCTGTCTCTCTCATTCTCTGTCAAAAATAAATAAATATTTGAAAAAAATTAGCTTTCTGTGAGAGCTGGCCATATCCATGTCTGGCTTCTTGAGAATGTGAGCTACTTTAGTCAAACTCTGTCTCATCCATCCTTCCTTTTCAGTATTTCCTAATTCCTGGCATCATGTCCCACTCCCAGGAGACTTTCCTAAAGATACTCTTCTGATTGAGTAGAGACAATAAATATGTTTGAAGAACTAGACTGCAGAGAGCCAAATGAATTCCATTTGTACCCCTTCAGAGGGAGTATTTGTAAGATGACACTCAGGATTCAGTTGACTAAGGAGTTTAGCAGTATGTTAGGAGGAAGGAAAGAAGAACACAGATTAAAATTAAGTAGCCATTGGGGCGCCTGGGTGGCTCAGTTGGTTAAGCGGCCGACTTCAGCTCAGGTCACGATCTCGCGGTCCGTGAGTTCGAGCCCCGCGTCGTCGGGCTCTGGGCTGATGGCTCAGAGCCTGGAGCCTGCTTCCGATTCTGTGTCTCCCTCTCTCTCTGCCCCTACCCCATTCATGCTCTGTCTCTCTCTGTCTCAAAAATAAATACAACGTTAAAAAATTAAATTAAATTAAGTAGCCATTAATCTGAACAGAAATCTTTGAATCTTAGAATTTTAGTGCTAAATGTTGGAAATCATTGAGTAATGAAATCCAAATATATTTCTGTGTTTTCTGCAATTATTTTATAAAATGTTTTAAAATATTTCTATTTTAAAATTCATTCTAAGGAGACAGACTTACCTGTTATGACAAAAGTCCATGTATTTGTGTAAATTTAAAGGACCCTATATGTTCTTGGTCATAGAAATATCTTAGTTTAGCTTTGTGTAACCCTGGACATCTAGTCAATACCTTGGTACCATGGTTTATAGAATGGGAATAACATATATATTATAGAATTTTGTTGTACTCAAATGAGATAATGTCTCAAAAAGCATTTTTTTAGTATAATCAAATATTAGTCTTCCTACTTTTTAATAAATATAGAAATGTTCTAAGTTGTATAAATTGTTCTTTTAATGCATTTTAATATTAAATATTAGAATATATCAGTTTTTAAGTGTACAAACTCTTAAATTATTTTGAAAATTTTAATAAACCTTACATTTTATTTTTGGATTTTTAAATGTTTAAATTCACTCTACAATTATTTTTATCTGTTTAGTCTAAGTTTTTCCACATTGGAGATATGTATATAAAGGATGATTTTTCCCTTATGAAATGTAGAATGTATTTCTGCGTTTATTATAATTTAGACAAGTATTACATAGGAATACATTAAAATTAGGAATATAACTACTATATGATCCAGCAGTCCTACTTCTGGATATATATCAAAAGGAAATGAAATCAGTATCTTGGAAGAGGTAGCTGCACCCCTATGTTCACTGCAGCATTTTTCACAGTAGCCAAAATATAAAAACAACCTATATGTCTTCTGACAGGTGAATGCATAAAGAAAACATGGCATATGTACACAATAGAATATTATTCAGCCTTAAAAAAAAAGAAGAAAATTCTGCCATTTGCACAACATGAACGAACCTAGAGGATATTATGCATAGTGAAATACACCAGACACAGAAAGACAATTACTGTATGATTTCACTAATGTGCAGAATCCAAAACAGTTGAGCCCATAGAAGCAGGGAGTAGAATGGTGATTGCCAGGGGCTCAGGGGTGGGGGACATGGGTGGATGTTGCTCAAGGGTGCAAAGTTTCACTTATGTAAGGTGAATAAGTTCTAGAGATCTTAAGTACTATCATGGCATGGGGACTATAATAGCTTTCAATACTGTATTATATACTTGAGATTTACTAAAAGTGTAGATCTTGTTTTCAATATACATCCACACACAAAATGGTAACTATGTGAGATGATAGCTATGTTTATGAGTTCAATTGTAGTAGTCACTTCACAATGTATACATATGTCAAGCATCACCTTGTATACCTTAAATATATACAACTTCTATTTGTTAACTGTACCTCAACAAAGCTGGGGGAGAAAAATACAGTATTTCTCAATAGTGTTTATTTTTGTCCCAAGTAAGTATTCTATAATTAAATGTTATAATAAACAGTCATACTGAAATATATTTGTATCATTAAACTTCTTGAATATGTTCTAAAATGTATCACCTAAAATGTATAACCATTTATATCCTCAAAAACCTGAATTTTTTTTTTTGTTTTTGTGTGCATGGGATGGAATTTGGTTTTCATATTGTGACTGTGAATGAACACCAGTAGAGGGAGCTCCAGCTCTTCTTTCTTGGTGAATTTAGGGGTCAGCTTGAAAATCAGATTCTGGAAAGGGCACACATTGAGATAAATAATGCATGGTTATGAAAATTTTTAAAGGTATCAAGGGATGACGATTATATTTCTTCTTACCTTTGAGAGGAAATAGTCTCACTTTGATTTCCATGCTTTCAAGTTAGCCACCCTCAAGTAACTAAACAAAAAACTTCTATGTCACATAACCTCTTATAAGTGATCCATCAGGTTGCCTTTTAGAATCAAGAATCTGTCTCTGGTCAGTTGAGGAGGAGGAGGAGGAGGAAGAGTAATAGTGGTAATGTTACTATCTGAAATGAGGTTAAGTAAAATTTTAAATAACTAATAGTCACACTAGCAAGGTCATACTAAGGTGAATTGCTGAGTCACTATATTGGATAGGGAAAGGAAAAAAACATGTCAAACTGTGAGGCATTCAGAAGATTTTTGAACCAAAATCTAGAAAGGTTCTAGAACCTTTGGTGATATCTAGAAGGCTGGACCAAATTATTACCTGTCAGTTTCTTTATAGACCCCAGAAGAAAATACCACGTGAGGCTACTGGCTTACAACAACATAGAAGATGGCTATCAGGCAGACCAGACAGTCAGCACTCCAGGATGCGTGTGTAAGTAAGAGTTATGGTAGCACATTTTAACTCTGTATGGTCCACAGTCTTTTTTCTCCTCTTCCTTCTGTAGATTTAAGTCTCACTACTAGTTGGAATCGTTGGTGGTCCTATATCTTCCATGGTGCCTAACATAGTTATCTTCAGCAAGTACCTGCTCAAAATAAATATTTAAGTGAGATGTATTTAATTATAAGAACCTATTTTACTTTTGCAAGCAAAAGACCATTAGAAATTTAACTGGGAAAAATAACCCTGAATACCTTCTGCTTTAACCTTGAGGCTAATACTTTCTTCCAATTTCTGTTCAGTTTTACTTGTGCTAAGACCTGTTAGGGCTTATTGCTACTAAAGAGGGTTTGGGTTTAATTTTAAGTCCATTGCTGGCCTTCTGGATGTTTCAAGCTGGTAGTTTGACTTCTCAGTGCTTCTGTTTTACAATCTAAGTATTGATAATATTTGATTCCTTCTCTAACTCATGGAAGAGTTGCTGAGAATTAAATGATACATCTCTAGGTGTATCTATGAACCACTTTAGTGGAAGAAAGACTTACAGCCGACTTATATTGTGGGGAGTTAGGATTTTATCATTTTGCCACTTTCTATAGTAATTTTATGCCATGCAGTAAAGTAACATTGTCTTTTTCAATAGCTGTTCGTGATCGCATGGTTCCTCCTCCACCACCACCCCACCATCTCTATGCGAAGGCTAACACCTCATCTTCCATCTTCCTGCACTGGAGGAGGCCTGCATTCACCACTGCACAAATAATTAACTACACCATCCGCTGTAACCCTGTCGGCCTGCAGAACGCTTCTTTGGTTCTATACCTTCAAACGTATGTAGCTTCTATTAATAGTGTTTTTCTTTGCTCTTCTCCCCACTCATACTTGTTTCTTACCATCTTCAGCCAGCTTAAGCTTTACCTGAAAGCAATTGTCTCAGGACTTCCCTTACTTATAAAACGGCTGGGAGTTTTGCATCTTTACCATATCGAGTTCTGAAAACTGTATCTTTTGACATTTAGTTTCTGTAAATGATTTTTTGTTGTTGTTTCCCCAGCCTCATGCAGTAAGATTAGATGAGAAGCTAGTATTACTTTCAAGTGGCTAAAGTTAGCATAGTTAAAGGAAGAAACAAAAGACCATTTTTATGCTAGCATCAAAAAATAAAACGAGTATTCTGTTTTCTTGGTTATAGTTAGAAAGATGCCCATCATTATGATTTAAAAGAATGATTTGATGGGGCGCCTGACTGGCTCAGTTGGTTAAGTGTATGACTCGGTTTCAGCTTAGGTCATGATCTCAAGGTTTGTGGGATGGAGCCCCACCTCAGGGGCTGCCTGCACAGAGCTTGTTTGGGATTCTCTCTCTGTCCCCCCCCCCCCCCCCCAGCTACCTGCCCCTCCCTACCCCCCCCCAACTCATGCTTGCTCTCTCTCTCTCTCTCTCAAAATAAACTTTAAAAAAAGAATGATTTGACTTGTAGTATTTCAGAGGAAATCATTTTGTATTGGGACATTTCTATACTGCTAATTTCCTAGTTTCCTTTCAGAGAGGCAATTTGTAGGCTAATTTATATAGGATAGTACCAAATGTAGTATTTTAATAGTCAAATGAGATTGCTCTTTTAGGCTAAAAAATTGTTTTAAAGAAAATGAGGTGATAAATAAGAACAGTATGCTTTACCTATATTGACTGGAAATACTAATAATCTTTTAGAAACAATGCACTACCAGCATTAATGACTTCATTGCTCGTTATTATAGATCAGAAACTCACATGTTAGTTCAGGGTCTAGAACCCAACACCAAATATGAATTTGCTGTACGATTGCATGTGGATCAGCTTTCCAGTCCCTGGAGCCCTGTTGTCTACCATTCTACGCTTCCAGAAGGTAAAAACAGTTATCTAAATGTGTAAAAATATATATGTGTTGCTTTAAAAAAGATACTACCCTCGTTGCCACCTTGGTTGACCTGTATGCATTTGTTTTGTTTCTTAACTTTTGAAATTTATTTTTTTAGTATATATTTTTTAAAAAGTTCCTCTTACCGCATGTATTGCACAAGTAGATGGGCTTAATTCTAGCCCCTCTCTTTAGGGAACATTAAATTTTCTAAAATCAGGTGTGCTATTCAAGACTGCACCCAAATAATTGAAAATGGAAGGAAATAGTGTATTTAATGATGTTAGGAGCCCACATTAGAGCAAATGTGAGTGGTAGGTTATGTGCACAGTGCGGTGAATGTGATCCCTGACTGAGCACCATTTCTGTAGCTTACCTGTGCCTCTTGCTGAGGTATTTCATGTCTGTGGGACTGCATTTCCTTTTCTCTAGGATGAAGGTAAAGGAATGGATGATCTATATAAGGACCATTGCGGCTCTGTTCTAATTATGCTGAGAGAAACAAAGGAAGGACATTTACTCCAGTGAACATAGGGCCTCTTTACTGTGGTTTTGGCTGTATTCCCATATGTGATGTGGTACCAAAACCCAGCTCTTCATACTTTTAGTTCATATTAAACTGGGGTCAACTAAAACCCAAGATTTTACTGCTTTCCCAGATACAAATCATTAGTCTAAAGTCTGCCCTGTAAACTCACTGATTCACAACTTTTTGGAGAATAACTAAATATTTTAGTCTCAGAAGTATTTCCTTCAGTGGCTTCCTGGATCAGCTAAATATATATTCTGTACATTTTAGTAATAAATGTAGTTTAAATTCAATACCTAAACGGGGTATGAGACTCAATATTTAATGGGCAGTTGCTACTGGTGGAATCGTAAACTTTTCTAGTTATCAGTTTGGCAAAACAATATCAAAAGTCCTAAACATGCTTACACCCTCTGATTCAGTAATTCCCCATCTAGGAATCTACCATATCCTTTTTCATGATGTTTTAAACATTATAAAAATGAAATTACCTCTCAGAAAAAGAAGAAAAAAAATAGTATTTTACCCTTATCACTAGTGATCTGTAATAGCTGTGATGCTGAGATTTTTTTATAGTGGTTTCTAGTTTTTCTAACTCTTCCATGACGATCCATCTATTAACTGGGTATTTGAGTGTTTATCACCATTTAATCCTGGTAATACAGTATTTTTTACATGTGTGCACAGCCCCAGCAGGCCCACCGGTTGGAGTAAAAGTGACCTTGATAGAGGATGACACTGCTCTGGTTTCTTGGAAACCCCCTGATGGCCCAGAGACCGTGGTCACACGGTATACCATCTTGTATGCGTCCAGGAAGGCCTGGATTGCAGGAGAATGGCAGGTCCTACACCGAGAAGGTAAATATCATAAATTATCAAAGAAGATGGAAAGTAAGGTTACTGATGATAAGGAAACAAATGGAAAGAAGGATATAGTTTATTTTAAATTTATATTTATCAAGTAACAAATTATTAAGGATTTGGGCTTTTTAAAAACAATTTTTTTAATGTATATTTTTGAAAGAGAGACAGAGCATGAGTGGGGGAGGGGCAGAGAGAGAGGGAGACAGAATCCAAAGCAGGCTTCAGGCTCTGAGCTGTCAGCACAGAGCCCGACGCAGGGCCCGAACTCACGAACTGTGAGATCATGACCTGAGTCTAAGTCAGATGCTCAACTGACTGAGCCACCCAGGCTCCCCAGGGCTTTTTTTTTTTTAATGTTTATTTACTTATTTCTTTATTTTAAGAAAGAAAGCATGAGTGGGAAAGGGGCAGAGAGAGGGAGAGAGAGAATCCCAAGCAGGCTCTGTGCTCTATTTCACCAACCGTGAGATCATAACCTGAGCTGAGATCAAGAGTGGGAAGCTCAACTGACTGAGCTCCCCAGAGCCTCAGGGGTTTTATTCAGAGAGCATTGGGAAGCCATCAGCATATCTTAAGCATGGGCATGTGATTCACATTCCAGAAAGATCACTTTTGAATATTGTGAATAGAAGGGGTTTGGTCCAGGAGAAATGGGTAAGAGTAATGCAGAGACTAGGAGGTCTCTATAGTGGTCCAGGAAAGAGACAATAAGCCTGGATGAGATCACTGAGGATTGAGATGGAAAGGAGAGGACAGTCAAAAGATACAGGGGAGGTGAACTTGACAGGACTGGGTAGTTTATGTAGAGAAGGAGAGGGGTAAGGAAGGGAGAATCGTTACAGATGATTACTAGATTTCTGGTGGTGGTGTGTCTTACCCTGGAGTAGCAAACGCTGGAAGAAGACCTGGTTGAAGGTAGCAGACCTGTATACAGCTACTAAAACGGCCCACATACAAATAAATTGGCCCATATAAATAACTAGGGTCCACTTAAGGACAGGGAAAAGCTGAATGGGACATAGGAACACTGAATTTAGTTTTTGTAACACTGATTTTTATTTTTAGCTGAGAAAAACTAAATTCTAAAACATTTTAACATTCTTACTGCATGCTTTTATCATTCTATCCTTTTTAAATTTTTGAATCTTCCATTTGGACAAGTCTCACATACCAGTTTTCAGATGGGCCATCACATAAATGGTAAAGCTTTATTATTTTGGCGCTTCCTTAATTCAGACATGCATACTGGGAAAAGAACAGCTTGCCAAGCAATTAAAAACTTAAGAAGGATTTTAAGAAGGAAATTTGTTGGCCATCTACATATTCTAAACACTTTACAGTGTTTATATTTCTTCATTTTACCTTTTGAAGGGAGTATTTACCTAATTAAAATAGGTGTGGATATAATATAAAACTCGTGTGGATATAATATAAAACTCTCTATGCAAATGTAAAACAAACAAGTGGTGACTTTAGTTGGAATTTTAAGAGTCATATATTCATATTTTTCATTCTGTAGAAGCTCCACTAAGTAATGATTTCCTGGTCACTGAAGAAACTTGAATGTAATAAGTACTTGACAGCAATGCAGTTTTATGTGTGTATCAATTGATCTATTGCTTCCTAATAAACCACTTTAAAAATTAGCCATCTTATTTTCTCACAGTTCTGTGAGTCAGCAATTTGGACTGGGATCAGCTGGGCAGTCTTTCTCTTGGTCTCTTCTGAGGTCACTCATGAGACTAAAATCATCTCATGATTTCAACAGAGTATGGGTAGCTTAAAAACAGCAGGAGAGAGTTCCAGCATCAGGAGGAGAGGGAGGAAGCTGCACGTACAAAGCTTTGCAAGCCTCTGCTTGTTTCATATTTGCTAATGTCCCACTGGGCAAGGCAAATCAGATAGGCAAGCCCAGAGTTAGTGTGGGAGAGCACTGCCCTTGGGTGTGGATAGACAGAGGCACCATTTATTTAGGGCTATTAGTCTTACAGGCTACCACAGTATTCTTTAAATGTATACTTTAGTTTTAGTTAATTCCAAAATGATTTATTGACACATTTGACAAACTTGATTTAATGAGGTGCTATTTATAAGTAATTAATCTTATAAGTAAGTAATTTATCACAGAAGCACATATTCCCTTTAGCTCTTCATTTGTACCTGGCTAAAAAGAAACAGTATTTTGTTTTGGTTCCTTTCATTGCATTCATTTGTCAGTTTCAAACAAGGTTCAGAAAACAGTATTTTGCCTCACTGATGACCCAGTAGTGAAATGGATTGTAATTGCAGGTTTTTACATCTATATAAGCCTTTCTAACTATATAATCATGCATGGGAGAAAAAATCTATTTTTGCCATTATCCTACTTTTGTGATTTTAAGACACATTCTTAGCAAAAAGCGTTTGTCTTTTGTTAAGTATAGAGAACGCCTTTTTATAGCTAATGTTAGTATTTCATAGAGGACAAAATGAATAATATAGGTAAAAAAAAAACCATTGAATTTATTTTTTTGAGAGCAAAAAACATAAATGGTTTGAGTCATCCACTTTTATTTAAAAAAATTTTTTTAATGTTTATTTTTGAGGGAGAGAGAGAGAGAAACAGAACGTGAGTGGGGGAGGAGAAGAGAGAAAGGGAGACCCAGAATCAGAAACAGGCTCCAGGCTCTGAGCTGTCAGCACAGAGCTGGATGCGAGGTTCGAACTCACGAGCCAAGCTGTGACATCATGACCTGAGCCGAAGTCAGACGCTCAACGCGCTGAGGTTGGCACCCAGGCACCCCGGAGGCACCCCTTTTAAACCAAAAGCAAAACCACAACATGACATTTAAAGAAAGAAATAGAATGTAAAATGGTCTTTCATGTCTAATTATGGCAACTTTCAGAAAAGGTAAAAGGATAGAAAGATGAGGGAAAAGGAAGAGGAAAAATATCAGTATTTCTTTCCTATATATCTATTAATCTTCTATACATATTTTATTATACATTTTATGTGTATATTTAACTCACATATTTATTACCAAGTGGAATAAGATTTTCTCGTTAGTGAAAACGTTAAAAAAAAGTTTTTTTATGTTTATTTTTGAGAGAGAGAGAGAGATAGAGTGTGAGCAGGGGAGGGGCAGAGAAAGATGGAGACACAGATTCCAAAGCAGGCTGCAGGCTCTGAGCTGTCAGCCCAGAGCCTGACGCAGAGCTTAAACCCACAAACTGTAAGATCATGACTTCAGCTGAAGTTGGACACTCAACCGAGTGAGTGACCCAGTCCTCTCCATTAGTGAAAACATTTAAAAAAATGTTCATGATGACCAGATGATATTTGTGGCTAAAATTGTACATGGTGAAATGATGGGGCAGAAATGTGATATGAAATTATACTTGTGTATAATTTAAAGTGATTCAGAAATTATAGTCTTTACCTTCCTGATCTGCAGTAAATCATCACAAACTAGTCAATTATTTTAAAATCTAAAAGGCACTGAGAAATTACGCCCTATACTATAGCAATTCCTGAACTCTATTTCTCATAACGTGAGTGTCCCAAGATTATTCAAGATGTCCCTTGTTCAAAAAAAAAAAAAAGTTCTATGAATAAATAAATTTGGTCTAAATAAAGATATCATTTCCGCCTATTAGGGATTCACACTGGAAATTAAAGTCCTTCAGTAAAGGAATCCATTTAACTCAACATTTGGCAAATAGAATACCAATAGTAGGAACAAATTGATTTATTAAATGAATTCTTACTGAGAGATTACTGTGTGACAGGCTCTTTTCTAGGCGTTGGCAGTACTACAGTGAACAAAACAGTGTTCCTTCCCCATTGAAACTTATATCTCAGGTAACACACAAACAAATATGTAAATGTTCAGGTATGTCCTAATGTTATAAAGAAAGCTACAATGGGGGGAAGAGACAAAGTGATGGAGGTAGTAAGGTTAAGTTCTTTTGGAAGAAAAGTCATCTGAGCAGAGCCATGTGGATATCAGAGGAAGTACAAAGGCCGTGAGACAGAAGTGTGCTTAGCATGTTAGAGGAACAAGAAGGCCAGAGAGGCTAGAGTAAGGGACAGAGCAAGCAGTAGAAGATCAGGGGGAAGGAAACCAAGGGCAGATCTTATAGGCTGGACTTTATAGACCACACATTTTATTCTAGGAGAGATGGAAGACATTGGAGACTTTGATCAGATTTACATTTTGAAAGGATTACTCTGGGGGTTCCTGTGTGGCTCAGTTAGTTAAGCGTCCGATTTTGGCTCAGGTCATGATCACATGATTCATGAGTTAGAGCCCTGCACTGGGCTCTGCACTAAATGTGTAGAGCCTGCTTGGGATTCTCGCTTTTCTCTCTGCCCCTCCCTGACTCGCACTCACAATTCTCTCAAAATAAAAAAAATAAACCTTAAAAAAAATTTTAAAGGATTACTCTGGCAACCACCTGAAAAACTGATTATAAGCAGGTAAGTGTAGAAGTTGAAGAGACCATTGGACATACAGCCGTCCACGTGAGAGTTAATGGGCATTTGGACAGGAGTGATCATGAGGAAGGTAGTAAGAAGCTATAAGAACACAATTTGAAACAACAGCATGCTAGATTTGCTGCAGATTGATACAGAGTGTAAGAAAAAAAGGGAACCAAAATTGACAGGATAAATCAAAGGCTTGTTTTTTTCAAGTACAGAGGTTGATTAAACAGTGTGAGGGTTAAATTCATGGGAGAGGTGTGGAAAAGTTAGTGGTATAACTAAGAAATAATCACCATGTACGTGATCTTTAAAACTATAGGACTGGAAAACAATCACTTAGTGAAGACAGAAGTGAGTTCTGAGACTGCATTCTGGAGTGCTTCTCCAGCCTCAAAATCTTTCCCTGTGCTTTTTTATCCTAAATGAACACTCCTTTGGTGACAGGTATTTCGTATTTTAATAGAAGTTCAGTTGGCGTTTACTGAGAATTATATGAAGCATTATGCTAGCCACCTTAAGCTGTTCTAATGTGCAAAATATTTCTGTCTTCCAGAAGGGAAAGAAGGGAAGGTCAGAGGTGAGGAAGAAGACTCCCTTTCATTGAGTGTATACACTTATGTCAGCGACTTGCCAGTGGTAGTTTATTTAATGCTTTCTAATAATTATATGAGGTGGTAATTATTGCCCCCATGAGGAAATTAAAGTTCAGTAACGTGCCCCAAGTCACAAATTACATAGTTGGGAGCATGCCAGCATTTGATCAACATTGATCCAACACTGAGGCTATTGTACTGTCTGGTTTGTGAAACTCCAGAACAGCTAAAGATTAAGATACATGTGAACAGCTGTGGACCAGAGTAGTCACATTAATTGAGATTGAGCTAGTCTGCTGAGAGAATATAGGGACAGGCATATCACTTCAACATTTGGGAACTGCTTTGAATAAACGGTTTTGTTCTTCAGAAAGGAGCCAGAATGTTAGTTTCCTTTTTTGTGTGAAGGACGATTCTTTTCATGGGACATGTCCACACAGCTCATCTGTTCATAAAACTTAAATGAAAAGATTTTTAATTTCAGGTAGGGATTGGTTTTTTCCAAGCACTTTAAAAAATTAATGTAAAGTATTCTATGCTAAAATGAAAACTCAATTTATTTATATGTCTATTGTGAAGAAATTGAAATGATTTTCCTTCTAGTTAACCGTAACCTGTCACAATACATCTTTGTTTTTTTAAATTCACCTGGCTGAGAATATGGTAGCCATAGAAAGACTCTTCCTGATTCTAAATAAGGGTCAGTTTGTTTATTTAACAGTTGTGTACTCATGTAGCTCACACTGTCTTCAGGCCAAGCTGAAACCAGAGAACATGAAAACAAGTATGTTCAGCCCTCGCATAGCTACTTGCTTCAGCTGCCTCACACCATGTGACCTCAGAGGTGGCCTCTGAATCATGACCTGAGCTCTGAGATCACCCCACATTTCACATGCATAATGAAATATACTCTAGCAAGTGTAGGAGAATAGTGAGGTCTGGCCTGGGGGTGACTGCTATAAGCTCTTTGAAGCTATTATTTTTTTTAATTTATTTATTTGAATTTAAGTTATTTAACATACAGTGTAGTATTGGTTTCAGTAGTAGAGCCTAGTGATTCATCACTTACATATAATACCAAGTGTTCATCCCAGCAAGTGCCCTCCTTAATGCCCATCGCCCATTATAAGGATGCTCTGAGTCGGGGAAAAAGTGAGATGAAGTCATCTTAGGGAAACTAGGTTCCCTGTGAATATCAGCCCACAAATGCAGGCTTGGGACAACTTTCTCGTTGGACACTCTTACATCTACATTATTAACATTAGATTTAATTCCCAGGGTGGGAATCCCTTTTGTAAAAAAATACTTTAGTGCAGTGGCAGAGCAAGAGCAGAGAGACCCCACAAGTAATAACAGTACACATATAGGAATCCTTCTTAGCCATCATGCCAACAGAGGAAAGATCTTTTGATACCATATATATATATATATATATATATATATACACACACATTTAAGTGATGGTTCCTTTGGAGGATAGTAGATGCTAAGCAGAATATCAGTGGTAGTTTCGATAGTTAATCTGAGATCTAGGTCTTCAACACTCTGAGGTTCCCACATAACTTCAGCATTTTCCTTCCTTTTTATTTTCAAGAAATTTTAGATAATGATTGAGAGAGTGAGAAATATATTCATACTTTCAAAAATAATTGTGTTGTTTCTATTTAAGAAGTAAGAACAAGATCCTCTGTCACAAGTGATTACTATAAATAGTTTAAACATTTCTTTTTTTTCCGTTTTATTTGTTTATTTTTTTGAGTAATCTCTGTACCCAGTGTGGGGCTCACACTCACGACCTCAAGATCAAGAGTCACATGCCCCACAGACTAAGCCAGGCAGGCATCCCTAAACATCCCTAAAGGATCCCTAAACATCCCTTTTTCTAAAAGAAAAAAAGACTTTCACATTGGATTTAAAAAATCTAACTATGACTGTTGAATCTGGGTTCATTGTACCATTCTCTCTTTGTTTGAAATATTCTAAAGAGTTTTTTTTCTCTTTAGAATACTCTCTATGTTTGAAATATTCTAAAGAATTTTTAATGCTGTTTGTATCCATACGTATGTAAAGAGCAAATTTTATGTATATATAAAATCTGATGGGATAAAAAACATTATATAAAAACCTAAACAAAAATACATACAACTTTAAAAAACTCCTAAAACAAAATTACAGAGAAGGATTATATAGAGGCAGTGCGCATGGTACAACGTTAAGCGAAAACTCTAAAATATAAAAAATTCATGTAGGAAGTATGTACTCATACATGTACAGTGTGTATGCATGTATGCACGAACACGCATGCACGCGCGTGCACACACACACACACACACAAATCAAAATGTTAACAAAGGGAGATTGTCACCTTATTTACATCTGTATTTTCCAAATGTTCTACAATAAACATGTGTTACTTTTATAATCAGGAAAACATTTTTCAAATAAAGGGTCATGGTTGTGTGTTTTTTTAAAAGATAAATAAGGTTTACTTAAATTTGTAATTTGATATATTTATAGGGGCAATAACCATGGCTTTGCTAGAAAACCTGGTGGCAGGAAATGTGTACATTGTCAAGATATCTGCATCAAATGAGGTGGGAGAAGGACCCTTTTCAAATTCTGTGGAACTGGCAGTCCTTCCAAAGGAAACCTCTGAGTCAAATCAGAGGCCCAAGCGTTTGGATTCTGCTGATGCCAAAGGTCTGTATACTGCCACAGTCACTGATTTTTCTTAAGAATGTACAGTATTTTTTTTTCAGCTCTTCTGTACTGTTTTTCCTCTCCTAGCACGGCCATACCCCTAAACCTGCACTCAGCTCTTTGAGTTGTTGCTCCATGGCTGTTCCCTGCATTCTAGAAGTAAACAAACTTTACCTCAGAATTAACTGCAGTTTTCAGACCACTGTGTCCCAGTTACTTCTCTTCCCAGCTGTGCAGCCACCAAGACAAAGGAGCCACACGGCCCGAGGACTAATGGGAGTAGGCTTCCAGAGAGGTTTCGTGGAAATAAACAGCAGTGCTGGTTGTGGTGTTCAAGCTGAAAGCATGGTTTTCATTAAGAGTTTTTACCACAGAAAAACAGCCTTTCCAGAGAGAAAGTTGTTTCTCTCCAGAAAAACAATAAATAGAAGAAATATCTTTAAAGAGACACCCTCACTCCATTCAGGGCAATTGTCATGTTCTGAAGGAAACCAGGGCCTCCTGTCATACAGGACAAGCCACCTTCTTTTCCTCCTCTTTGGGGAAGTGGGCCTGTGGAGAGGGAGGGGCTTTAAATGGAGGAAATGCCAGCTGAACTTGACAGGGCGTGTAGCTCCTCAGGTAGTCATTCAGTATCTTACTGCTATGTGTGCAGGTGTGTGGGGGGGTGGTGAGAGAAGAGAAAGACAGGGAAGGAGAGAGCGAAAAAAAAGAGAAAGGGCAGAGCTTTAAGCACTGGAGGGAGGTAGCAGTGGTAGCTACCTTATCATGGGAAAAGGAGAGCGAGGCTCATATTCACTTCTCAAATACCTTGCTACTCAGAGCGTTTAGGGACTAGCAGCATGAGTATCACCCGAGAGATTGTTAGATTAGATGTGCAGAATCATGGGCCCCACCCCCATTGTAGTGAATCAGAATCTGTATTTTAACATATCTCCTAGTGATCACGTGCACATTAAAGTTGGAGGAGCCCTGGTAAGTAAATGCAAACATGTACATGGAAAACTAATCTTTAATATACAAGATCTGCTTTTAAGGTAATATGACATGAAAGCTACCCTTTGGTTCATCAAGAAACATATATGCCTTGTGTCTTTCAGCATTGTAAGTTATGCACTGGCGTTCATGTTTGATGTAATAATGTAGTATTTAGAACTTGTATTTGGAATCTTCATTATGGGAAGATAAACTGATCTTTGAGATGACCAATACAAGAGTAATACTTTTCTGCTTAGACACAGATACTGCCAAAAATTTTTCCTATGAGAGGAAGAAAAGTTACAGAAAAGCATTTATCAATTATGATAAATGGAACCATTTATTTTTTTGATTGATTCTGAGTGTACGTGTTTCTGCTTCTAGTTTATTCAGGGTATTACCATCTGGACCAGAAATCGATGACTGGCATTGCTGTGGGCGTTGGCATAGCCTTGACCTGCATCCTCATCTGCATTCTCATCCTGATATACAGAAGTAAAGCCAGGTGTGTTTCCATTGCTAGACACTTTGAGGTGGTTAAGAAACATTTAAATTACAGTAACCACAGGAAGCAAATTGAGGTCAAGGGCCTTCAGGAGCAACTGGGATTTTCCACTTTAAAATAATGTTATTTCAGTTCTTAATTGCTATAGAGATGTGCTCACTTTGGGAGGAGATTCTTTTTTTTGCCCTTTGAAAAAACTGTACCAATAAAATATTCTTTAGAAAAAAAAATTTAATGTCTATTTACTTTTGAGAGACAGAGACAGAGAGACAGAGAGCAAGGCGGCTAGAGGCAGAGATACAGGGAGACACAGAGTCCAAAGCAGGCTCCAGGTTCTGAACCGCCAGCATAGAGCCCAGCGTGGGGCTTGAACTCACAAACTGTGAGATCATGACCTGAACCAAAGTCAGACGCTTAACGACTGAGTCACCCAAGTGCCCCACCAATAAAATATTCAATGAGACCCTAGTTTCCTCATTTCCTTTTTATTTTGAGAAGTACAAAATATATCCTTTGGTTTCTTTTTTAAAATGGCACACTTAATCTGATGTATGTGCTGATTGAGAAGATTCCTTACTCTCTGGAATATTTTCACACTTAAGTAGCCTGCCATTTAGAGCTCCTCCCTTACTTCCTCCACAGGACATGTGTTTGGGATTCTCCAGACATGGGGTAAAACAAATACAATAATTAGGGATCTGTCCTTTGTATAAATTGTTAGTCTTATTTGTAGTTCGACTTGGGCTAAACCCTCAGTATTCAGTAAATTTGTCTGTATCTAACCTTTTATGTTTTGGCTTTTGCTTTTATTTATCCTAAAGTTTTTTACTGTATTTTAAAAAAGCAAACTCAGATACACATTATTTTTGGATAATCCCTATCACTAGACTCCCTCCATTAGCACTGATTATCAGAATTTACCCTGTAAGTTTTGTACTTGTGCATAAAAACGTACTCAGAAAGCATATTATGTTAAAGAAAGAATTCTAACATCCTTTTATATATTTAACTGGCTTAGTTTTGCTGTATACGTTTCTCACTTTAAGAATTTTTTTATAAAATTTTTCTGCACATTGTTTTAGTGATACCTAAATCTTGCAAAAGTGCTATGGTAAATTTACCATCATTAACTGGTACCTGAATTGTTACGTTAGTGTGATGGACAATCTGCCGACCTGAAAGGGAACGTGTGAATTTTAAAATTATAATTTTCTACATAAATTTGATATAATCAATAGCAATAAATAATAGCACTTTTGTAACTATTGAGGTTTTTCTTAAGTGTGAAAAGTAATTTTATATAAGCAGATATTGGGGCAAAAAGAAATACAGAAGTTTCTTCAAATCACAAAAGTTTGCAGCAGTGAGTTGGGAGATAAAAATCTAATACTCTGCTTCTAAAGATATTTGAGAAACAAGCATTGAAGAACTCCACTGTTTGCGAAGTTGTGATTGTAGACCAAATTTGGTACATTTGTCTAGATCTCCTATGAAATTAGAAGATTTCCTATTGCAATATTTCAGGAAATCATCTGCTTCCAAGACGGCACAGAATGGAACTCAACAGTTACCTCGTACTAGTGCCTCCCTAGCCAGTGGAAATGAAGTAGGAAAGAACCTAGAAGGAGCTGTAGAAAATGAAGAATCCTTAATGCCAATGATAATGCCAAACAGCTTCATTGATGCAAAGGTACTCTGAGCTGAGATACTGATTTGCTGCATAATCCTTCCCTCAGTTCGTCTTCCCTTTATGTGTGAAATTTACTACTGAAAAATCATATGTTGAGCATATTTCATCCATTCTCTACTTGAAGAAATGTAAAACAGTTTCCTTTTCCTTACATAAAATATTTGGGGAGAAGAAGATAAGGATAGATAAAGCATAAAGGTATAAAGGATTAGAGAGATATAGAAAAAAATGAGAAGTTAGCATAAATTCGATTAGATGTGGTTATATGGAACTAACATGTCTTAGATAAGGACACCAGGGTCATTAATCTATATTTACTATAATTTGAGCTGCCTTGTATTTACTGGGTATGCAGTTTTTTTATTAATCCATTCTTTTTTTTTTTAAGTTTATTTTTATTTATTTTGAGAGAAATAAAGAGCAAGCAGGGGAGGGGCAGAGAGAGAGGGAGACAGAATCCCTCTCCTTTTATGTTTATTTTTATTTATTTTGAGAGAGATAAAGAGCAAGCAGGGGAGGGGCAGAGAGAGAGGGAGACAGCTATCAGCACAGAGCCCAGTGTGGGGCTCGAACTCAAGAACTGTGAGATCATGACCTGAGCCAAAGTCAAGAATTAGATGCTTAACCGACTGAGCCACCCAGGCGCCCCTTTATTACTCCATTCTTATACTTAGTTTGGTTGATTTTTTTAACTGCCTTGAACATCAGAACATTCCAGGTACAAACAATATTTTTAAAAATATGGAGTACCTAAGTAGATGTCTCAAGATCCTTCCCTTTATAGACTAAGGAGGTTGGATATAGTAAAGAAATATCATTGGAGGATGTTACTTCATGTCCTTTCCACTATATGTAATAACAGTACAGTGATGAGCATTAGGAACACCAACTGAAAATTATTTTTAGTCACATTGCAACATTAGTATGCATTATTATAATACTCTCATAACCAATGTGGTATAAATCAGGTATCCACAAACTATAACCTCGCCCAAGCCAGTCCATCACCAGCTAAGAATCTTTTTCACATTTTTAAAGGGTAGTTTGAAAAAAATATATAACAGAAGAGAAGAAAATGGGACAGAGGCCATATAAGGCCTGCAAAATCTAAAATATTTACTATTTGACTCTTTACATAGAAAGTTTGACAAATCCTAGTATAAATTCTTCCCCAGCCCTTCCCTAAAATTTAGAATAACAAAAGTCTAATAACACTCAAGAAATGTTGATATTAAATTTTATACAATTATCTTTAACAGATGCAACCTCCTTGTATGTAGCGCAGTGCTATATATGAGTAAATAATAATGAATTCATTTTTGCTACTCCTCTTGTCTTTTTAATTTAGTTAATTTGTTAATAATTAATAACTTAATTATTAATTTATTAATAATTCGTTTAATTTGGTGGTTTAGCTCGTGTTTTCTGATACACATGTAAGCCATTCAGCTTATCACAAATTAATCTAGAACATTGGGTCCTAAAACTCCTAAATAAGCAAAGAAGTACTAAAATACATTGGGGTTCTGTTACCAACTTGGAACTGGATATGAGAAAGGACTGAGGAAAAGTGGTGTGAGGAGGAAGACATGGGAAAAAAGAGAGAATCTAAAGTGAAAAGAGGGTCTCCTGGGTGGTTCCGTCAGTTGTGTCTGACTTGATTTCAGCTCATGTCATGATCTCACGATTCCTGGGTTGGAGCCCCTTGTCGGGCTCTGTGCTGAGGGTACGAAGCCTGCTTACCGTTTTTCTCTCTCCCTCTGTCCCTCCCCCACTCACTTTCTCAAAGAAAGAAAGAGGCAGAACAGAGAGAGGCCTATATGAAGCAGAGAAGCCAGTTTGGAGAATGGATCTCTCGGTTCCCTTGGCTTAGCCTAAGAGCTGACCCTCCATTTATTGCCATTGTTGAGCAGTGTTGAGCATATGCAGACCCATTGTTTTTCTTCCCCACTGCTTTTTAAGTTTTCCAAATATGTGGAAAGGTTGAAAGAATAATGTAATGAATGTACAAATAATTGTCACTATCTTGTCGCACTTGTATATTTCTCATATTTTTGTTTCCTGTACTGTTTGAAAATAATTTTTGGAATTATTACACTTCACAGCAGATACTTCAGCATATATATTTCTCTTAAGAATAAATCTATTACGTCTTTTTGATCACTAACAAATACCCTGAATTTGTTGTGTACTGCTTGTGTGAAAAAAGAAACAGTGATGTCTCTGATGTTTTTTCTTTTAACATTTAAAAATTTTGTGTGCCACATATTACATGTTAAACTGAAATAAACTGAAATAAACTGAAATATACTGACATAAACTGAAATCTGTAATATTTACTTTTTCTCCTTTTTTTTTTTTCTCCAGGGAGGAACTGATCTTATAATTAATAGCTATGGTCCTATAATTAAAAACAACTCTAAGAAAAAATGGCTTTTTTTCCAAGATTCCAAGAAGACAAAAGTTGAACAGGTAACCCATCTAAATGAGAAAAATTTTTGGCAACCCACGGTATTATGAAATGATAATTAAAAAGAGAGGAAAATGTAAATGAATGCTTTAATTTTCATTTCTCTCTGGATATGATTTTATTAATTTCGAGCATGACTCTGTGGAAATCCATGGTGCGTGATCACCGAAGTGACAGTTGGAATAGTAATCAGAGCTGTGGTTTTCAGCAGGGAAAGGGGGATAGTGGAGAAAGGGATGGGGCAGGAATATGCATCAGAAATTACTGAAGAAGCCTTGGGACACTTCTGATGTACAGCCACTTGGGTGGGGAACTACTGACTTAGATAATCCCTTTGTGATGATGGCCTTTCACCCATGTATTTGAACAGATTGCTATCTCAATATATAGAATATGTAAAACCATATATTATTTTTCAAGAGCACTCTATCATCACTGACAGTGTCTTATGTATTGTTGTCTAGCCTCAAAGAAGATTTGCTCAAGCGGTCTGCTTTTACCAGCCAGGCACTACTGTGTTAATCAGCGATGAAGACTCTCCCAGCTCCCCAGGTCAGACAGCCAGCTTCCCAAGACCCTTTGGTGTTGTAGCTGATACTGAGCATTCAGCGAATAGTGAAGGCAGCCACGAGACTGGGGATTCTGGGAGGTTCTCCCACGAGTCCAATGATGAGATACACCTGTCCTCAGTTATAAGCACCACGCCCCTGACCTCCAGTTCCTTTGCTGGCAGTGATTCAGGTGGAGATCCCTCAGCGAGGAAGGGTGAAGACCCTGCAGTGCCGCTAGATGCTGAGCAAATGTCCCCTTCAGTTCTGCAGCCACCATCGGCCATGCTACGCTTTGATAAGAATGATTTTCCAATCTAGAGAGCCATGTTCAGGTATTCTCGCCTTTAAGTCTGTTCCAAGGACAATGAACAGGGAGCCAAAGCCTTTTGTGAAAATTTGGATGTCTTATTGGGTATTTCAGCTTTTTTTTTTTTGAATGTGTTTTGTTTTTTATTTTTAAACTCACGTATTTTGAATGTTTGTCAGCAATGTGAAAAGACAGTCAAGATATTTGACTGGATTATAAAATATATCACTGGAGCAAAGGGAAGACTTTTGAAAGCCCCTTTGCTGACTATCTACCTCAGTTTGCCAGATGGCAAACTCAGAAGACAACTTAGTTACCTCGTTTATTGTGATAGTTTATCTCAGCTACATAACCAATGATACTTCCTAGTAGCATTTTGTTTTCATTGCTGTGTGTGTAGTGTGTGTGATCAAAGGAGTCATATAGGTATATGGGTAAGAATGTTTATCTGAAGCTCTGATTTTTTTAAAGAAAGCTGTGACATCTGCATGGTTTGGATAATTTAATACCTCTGGCTGTGCAGACTGTCAAACCACAGAGAAGAGAAAAAGTGGGACTGTTGATTTTAATGAATGATCAAAACAAAGAAAGTGTCTCTCTTTTGAGAATAGAACTATTCAGTAGCATATAGAGAATACTATTGTTTCAAGGGCCTTTATGTTTTGGGCATTAGAGTCTGAGTGCTTTATCTGCTGTATCTCAACCTCAGCCTGCCTAGAGCCGTGCCTTTTCCCCCTTCCCCTTTGCCTGACAGTTGGCCAAAGGCCGCACTGTGTAGTTTGCAAAGCATCCTCAATATTTCCAGAATTAGTTGTAAACCTCCATGCAGAAAACAGATTTTTAAAGAGAATCAGTTAGGCTTTTGGTTTTGTTTTTAATCCCACCTTGGCTTTAAAAAAAAGGGGGGGTAAAGAAATTTCATAAAATTTTAAGAATAAAGATAAATGCAACAGTAGACCATAAAATGAACTAGAGGTTATCATGGTAACAGTGCCTTCTGTCTTATATTATGAAATTCTTTGCCTTATACCTTTTTAATATTCATGAAGTTATTTAGGACAGGAATACAAGAAGTTGCCTTAAGAGTTTCTTGGATTTTATCAGTAAGTGTTTTTGATGTATAGCATCTTATCAAAGCATTTTAGTTTGTTCTTATGCAGGTTTTGTTTAGGGATAAGTATTCAAGGCTCTACCACCTTTCTTGTATTTTCTTGAATTCTTAAGAGAATTTGGTACTCTATTTAATCTTCTTTCAGTGTCAATGCTGTGAATGTGGAATGCTAACTCCAGGAGTGAGTTAATCCTCTTGCTGGTTTGAAATCAGCAAACTGTTTACTCAGCCACTTAGAATAGGCCTTCTTTCAGTCATGAGTTAGTTACCTACCAGGTACCCAACAGTGGGAGAGGAAAAAGAATTAAACACATGGTGTAGAAAGGGGGCCTCATATATATATTTTTTCATAAGTAGTTCTTCACATTATCTGAAAATGACTTCTGAACCTCATTTTAAAAGGAATCTTAATAGATTTTTCCCTTGAGACCTTTGGTTTATGGGGGTGGGGGACAGGCTATGCTAAATGGTGTTCTAAAATCAAAAGAATATTACTGGATAATAGTCCCGCCTCCATCATCTCCTATCCCATTGTCTGATGATGCATTTCTTCTTGTTTCTTAGTTTGTAGTTTTGTGCCAAACTGGATGTGTTCAGAAGCAGACCAACATTACGTGCCAGCAATCACTTCTGAACTAAATTCAAAGTCCCCATTTAGTTATCTAAGTCTGGGCTTCATGGCAAAACAAAAAAAGCAGAGCTTTAGGTGAACAATCTGAGGCAAGGGAAAATGCTGCTCCTGCCTTTATAGCTCCTGTTTTATACTACCTCCTTTTAAAGTTATTCTAGTGTTATTTTTTTCCTGTACTCAGGGAACATTTTGTTACTTTTAAGCTGCCTCATGCAAGCATGGGCAAATTGACAGGGTATGGTGTCTTTTGGTTTGTAAGTAGGTATGTGGGGCCAACTTTTATCAGCATCCAAAATTAATGAATACAACGAGTTCATTTTATTTTTTAAACTTTCATTAAAAGGCAAATAAAATCTAAAGTTGCAACATCATCCTTTATGGTTATGGAAGATATGTCCAGGACTGCATGAATTTGAATCATTTTAAAAGCCTAAAAAAGATGATCTGAAAGCCCTTAAGGAAAGTATTTTGTTTGGTTGGCTTTTGATGAATAGGCCCATAGTTATTGTAGATCTTTAGGCTATAACTATTTGCTAATTATTTACCAGTACATTTTTACTTTTTCACCTTTTCATTTTGTTCTTATACAGATTTTTTTCATAATAATCCTGTTACCAAAGAATTTTCAGTAGAAGGTAAACATTTGACTATAATTTCCCCCCAAATTGAATTAACTAGAAATATCTATAGGTATGAAGCTTATGTAAGTAGTTACTAACCCAAAATAATAGGGTTTATATTGATTGTTGTAGTTAAATAGACTAGTAATTTCAACTACCTTATTGTTACCAGAGCATTTAAAATAAGTTCTTTACCAGCAGATAGTTCCAAAGAATTTCAAGTGTAATTTTTTTTCTTCAGCAAATAAATCTTCATATACAGTATTAAAGTATTTTTAAATTGTTGAAACTACTTGTTGGAGAGAAAAGAAAATCTTTTCACCAAAGATAAATATTTTGGTCTCATTGAATAAGATATTTAGTATACACCAAAGACTTCTTTTTACTTGGCCAAAGCTAGCTTCTTTGAAGTCTTAAGTCTGAAACTGTAACTAAAACCTGAAGGTTCTCATCTCTCATAGTGGTGTTACTTCGTGGTATTTCATTCCAACAGGGCTGATATGCAAATGGTAACTGTTTTCTTTTCCAAAGGCTTACTTGCTGTAAGTACTGACACACGCATGCCATTTTTATGCCAAATATTACAAGATTCTGCTCATCAGTATTTTCATACCAAAGACCATTAAAATATATAGATTAGTCTGTAAGTAAAGATGAGCAGATTTGAAATAATTTTATTTAGAGGCTGTTAGGAATCTAGCTTTAAGTAGCAAAAGATATCAAAGGGCTAAGTTTACATAATTAAAAGCAATACGATTATGTTGGTATTTATCAGTGTTTTTATTCAAGTACTTTTTATCAGCAAATTAAAAAAAAACCAAAGATATTTAAGGTTATCTCCACATATAGACATTTATTTGTACATTAAACTGTTGTTTCTTGTTTTTATGTCAACCAAACATGTCTCTCCAGAACCCAGTCTGTATCCAAATAGCATACATAGGGACTTTCCATTAAATCTGCTGATTCAGCCACAGGATGTTTTTGCCAAATGATGTGATTACTTTCCTAATCACCTTGAGTGTGAGATGTCAACAGAAATCTCAGCAAGTTTTTCCATTCCAGAGCATATGGCAATCCCTGAATTAGCCTGTACAGTCTTCCTCTTGTTAAAGCATTACCTGGTTAACTCAGAGGCTTGCGGCAGTCCCTTAATAATAGGGATGTTCTCACCTGTGGGGAGCAGTGGGCTATATAAGCCAAGAAATCATATCACTGTTTAAGTGAGTGTCCTTTGATAGATGTTGAAAGTTGTCCATAAGTTGAAATATTTTAACTGCATCAAGGGAGCCTAATATTTCAAAGTTTAGGGGAAACCTAGATGAAACCAAAATTTTTTTAATGAAATCTGGAGTTTTATAAAAGCAAGGACACAGCTTTATCCACTAAGTAGCTTATAAAAGATCTGCTTTGGCACACCAGGGCAATTAGATGCTCAGTGAAATGCCTTTATTTGCCTTTGCTTCAAACAAGAACAGTGCCAGCATTGGAAACAATGACAGTGATTTGCATTAGTTTGTCTAGACTTTGTTAAGGACTTCTGCCAGAAACTTGCTCATGTTGACTACTCAGGATCATTTGTCAAGTCCATATGAAGACACCTTTGAGGAGTGTCACAAAAAAAGATGAAATTGAAAGTATCTTTGTCTGTTTTTAATGCAAGAATATCCAAATGTGGTTCCACTTGAGTGGTGGCTACTGTGATTCACATATATGTTTATATTTCATTGAATGTAAATTTTTAATACTGAATGTAAAAGAAAAAGTTCCAAATATATGGAAAAGAGTCATGATCTTTCTAAGACTAAACATATATTTTGTAAACTTTGTTCCTGACAATATTTCACATGGATCTCTGGTAAAATTGCTTTGGTTTAATAGTCAAAATAATTTTTGTGGGCTGTGAGCACAGAGTAAAGGGTTCTGGAGATCACCATATACAACCACTTGTCTAAATGTGACTTTTATTGATGTTTAGAAGAACACATACATAGAATTCTGTGTTAAGTTGATTTATGCTCAGGACATAAGATCACAGGCTAATGCAATGTGTATGTTTGCAGGCTTTAATCTTCTCAGGCAGTTTCCCTTTTTATGCCTTTGAAAGTGTTTAAGATTATGACAGTCTTGCATTTTTATCAGATGCTGTATTTTCTTAAGGCTGCTGTAACAAATTACCACAAAGTTAATGGCCTTAAAACAACACAAATTTATTATCTTACAGTTCTGTAGGTCAGACCTACAGTTCTGTAGGTCTCAGGGGATAAATCAAGGTCTGTTTCCTTGTGGTTTTTTTTTTCTGGCTTTTAGAGGCTGTGGACTCTTCCCTCCATCTTCAAAGCCAACAATGTAGCATCACTCTGACGCCGATTCCATCATCCCTCCTTTTCTGACCCTAACCAAGAAAGGTTCTCCAATTTTAAGGACTCATGTGATTACATTGGGTCCACCTGGATAATCCAGGGTAATCTCCCCATCTCCAAATCCTTAACTTAATCACATCTGCAAAGTCCCTTTGCCACATATGGTGGTAACATATTGAGAGTCCAGGGATTTGGGTGTGCACTTCTGTGAGTGGCCATTATTTTGCCTACACTATTACTATAGAATTTTCATACACAAAATGTGCATTACAGAAATTGGAAGTCTGATGTACCCCTTAGGGATCTTCAAAAGTTCAAAGCTATGAAAACCTTGCATTATAGCTTATCAAATGTACACATTAAACTTTCTGTCTAGATCACTTGCAAAAAACAATTCAGCTTTAAACTTTTTGAATATGTGCTTTGTAAGTTTAACATCTCATTTCTGCGTGTTTAACAGAAAGTTTCCTAAGTATTTGGCTCTTATGGAAGTTCATCAGAAATTTTTGATAAGTGTTCGTATAGTTGAACTTTCTGCTTTTCCCTCAAGTAATTATGTTGTTTGGGGAGGGTTGGGGGAAAAAGACCTCAAACATAGGGACTCAGTAGATGAACAGGGTCATGCTCATGTTCATTCATTATCTTCTAAAAGCATATTTACAACATGCGGCCTTTCTACCTTTTTTTAAAATTTTTGTTTTTGAGAGAGAGAGAGAGAGAGAGAGAGAGAGAATAAGTGGGGGAGGGGCAGAGAGAGAGGGAGACACAGAATCGAAAGGAGGCTCCAGGCTCTGAGCTGTCAGCACAGACAGAGCCTGACAGGGGGCTCGAACCCATGGACTGGAAGATCATAACCTGAGCCAAAGTCGGAAGCTTTAACTGACTGAGCCACCCAGGCACCCCACCACCTTTCTACCTTTTAAATCAGGTTTATTTCTTCAGCTTCACCAGCTGTATTATTTAAAGTTTGGTAACCCCTTGATTTCCCATCAACCTCAGCAAGAGCTTCCACTCACTTTATCAGCATGTGCAAATCCTAAGCAATGTTATTTCCCTTGTTATTCTCTGTGTTTGATTTCAGTTGTCCCTTTTCCTGGAAAGCTTTAGATTTCACAGCTCTAGTTGGTTCTAACTCCTGGATATTCAAGTGAAGCATTCTTTCAGTTTTGAAAGAGTTTCTAATTCTACCCTTAATTTTCAGTATATCTTAACTAAGAAGGTAAAGCTATCTCCATCATGGGGTGGAGACCATGATGACATTTTGAGTAGGGACAAGAGTGCTGGTCATTTGTCAGCTGCTTTTGACTCCAATCTCTAGGAAGAGATAATGTGATTTAGTGAGCATTTGCAGTATGCCAAACACACACTTCATTTCTACAAACTACTACATTCTGCAAAGCAAGTATTTCCCCCCATTTTAAAGATCAGGAAACTGACATTTAAAATATCTAACTTGCCAAAGATCACAGCTAGTTAAGTGGCTTAGCCAAGATAGGATTTCTATTAGGATACATTTTCTCAGCTAAGAAATTATATTTAATTACCAAGGCTCATGGTACGTTCCACTGTGTCAACACAGCCTGCCCACATAGTAATAGCCAACCAACAGAGAGAAGTCTAAGTTGTGTCCATTTATTCACAAGGGAAATTTAGGAGACTGAGCTGTAACTCACCTCCTGTCATCTCCTAACCTCCGTCTTTTCTCTGTTCAAACTTTCAATTTCTCTTGCCAAAATTATGCCTGAAAACTGATGCTTGTGCCTAGGGTTGCATTAGAAATAGAGTAGTCATGGTTTCTGGAGTCCCTATCTATTAAAGCATTTGATATATTAAGTATTCAGAATTGGAGTTTATCTTTTGTGATTTTTCTATAGTCCCTGTATCCAAACAGGAATTTATTAACTGGAAAAAGCCAGGCGTGTAACCAATCATCCTTCCTTGCTAGATCTGAAGAGTCAGTAGTTTTTATATGAATTACAACCTAATTAAATCTTCACACTAATTTAGGAGGGAGCAAAGTTGAGGGAGGGTCATATAATAGAACAAGTATTAGTTACTGGAGCACCTAAATTCTAATCACTTACCATTTTGAGAATTGGCTAGTAAGAAAGTTCCTAACCTACCTCCGTTCCTTCTCTGTCCATGAAATGAGGATAATTTATTGTGCAGAATGAAGCAATAGTACTTTGAAAACTTAAAAGGAAATTCCAGTGTAAATAATTGTAATCTGAAAGTCATTTCTGTGAGGCTGTGAAACATTTAACAGATTTTTTTTCTTTACAGGTCAGCCTTTTCAATGACATTTTTCCTATGCTAAAATGAAAAATGTTTGCATTGCCTATGTAGGCACCAAAAACTAACAGACAAAATTGGTTGTAAAGATAAAGACTAGTATTTAAACACTCATCTGTAATGTAGGAAAATCTATAAGAGGAAATGGGAATTGACAGTACTTTTTGAGAGTAGTACTAAACATGAAATCATCTACCTCAATTTAAATCTTTCATTTTTTTAAAGATGATATTGTTCTACATTTTATTACGGTGTTATTTACATGACTGTATACAATTACCAAATTCCATCAAAATTTACTCTTTAAACTGATGTATTACATAATTTAAAGTATATATCAACAAAGCTGGAAAAAAGTATTCTTCTACAACATGATTTTTCATAGTAAAAAAGTTCATCAGAGATAATTAAGACTTGTTTGAATGTACCCCATTCCCTCACAGCTACTAAACTTAAATATCTTTCAGGAATTGCCATAAATGAAATTTCTTATGAAAAGCATTCTATAAAGAGCTTCCTAGCTTAAGTTGGATAGCCTCTGTAATTATTCAATATCTTGCTTTTTAAAATATCAGTTTAATATGACTTTTAAAAAATTATATTTGCATTTTATATTTATATTTGTGTTTAATGCTTCTCTATTCCTATTAGTTTATAAAGACCATGAAAACAGGACTCATGAATTTTTAATTTTAGCTTTAGATGCCTGACATCATTCCTGGAATCCTGGGTATTCAAGCAATAGTCAAAATTCAAACCTAAAGCAAGGACCTCCAGGCTTCTCTTTCCTTACAGTTTCCATTTATTGTGGAGGCTTTTTTGGTTAAAAATTAGACCATATACTAGGGAACTTACTTCCAGACTACTACACTGAACATAGAGTACTATGAGGTAAGATGTCAATAAGGATCCTACAGCTTCCGAATCTTGATTGTAGAGGAATTGCCATAGCAGCCAATCTGGTGTTGATGGTGACAGTCATCTGGGAACCTTAGTTCCTATCCATTGTGCTTATCCATGTGGCCTCTCCAGATAGGCTGGTTCAGGCTTCCCCCACAGCACAGTGACTGTGTTCCATTGCCATGCATCCTTGAAAAAGACAGGAAGTTTATTTATGGAGTGGGAGCTGTAGCTGTTATTGTGAGTTGGCCTTCAGCACCAAAGAGCAGCTTGATGGATCCTCCTTCCTTTTGGCATCGGCGACTCCCTACCCTCACCAGTTCCGCCCAGGGCCCAAGAGGACACTGGGTAGGCAACTCTGGCCAGGAGCTACTGTGGGGCTAGTGTGCAGGCTCCAGAGTGCATCATGTCCCTGGACTTCCCGGGCTGAGCCTTGCCTCAGCCATGTCTCTCTGCTCCTCTAAATCTTTTATTTTTTTGATATTTTGGCTTCTTAAAGATTCAAAGAGTCAAATGTCCCCAGAGGGGGTAGATAGGTGAGGAGAAAGTGCATTTTTAGGGTTCTCTAACATCTTCTTTTTCAAGGTTACCGAACGTCTTAACAGTTCTCTAAACTATTTGGAGTGAATTTTCTAGAGGGCAACACCTACTGGCATCTATATGTAGATTACTTGTCTACCTTTAAAGCTTCTTGGGAAGCATTAATGATTATCATGAATCTGAACATCTTTGCAGATTTACTAGTTTGTATCTTGTAAGTAGTTCATGGTATATAGACACAGTTCTAACTCCTAAACCATCCTTAAATATTTATGCTACAGAAGTTTGTTTATTTTTCTACAGAACCATCTTTAAAACAATAAAAATATTTTAAATTTTTACCTAAAACCTTCTTATTCCTGTTACCACATTCTATTTATTCTGTTTGCAAATGAAAAGGATTACTGATGATTAGCAACTTGAGCCTGTTAAAGGAATTTGCAAAGCCTGAATACACACACATTGCCTTAGCCTATCAGTAGAGTAGAGGGCATATATTACCTAAGTTTGTCTGTTTGTTGCTGTTGTTGGACGAAATTTTATGTCTGTGTATGCGCTATTTTTTCTATTTTTTTTTCAAAGATGTGAATTAAATGAAAGTGTGGGAGCCAGCTATATTATTTCATATTATGGGTGTTCTGGATCCTTTCACTCTGTATACCAATTTCTTGTAAGGGCAGCATTTGCAGACTAGCTAATGGACTCTAGAGCTGAGCTATTTTAATTTTATACTTGACTCAGGGGATCAGCTCTGTGAACTCCATTGCATGAAGAAAGCAAATGTTTGCCTTGATTTTGAATGTACCTTTTTAATGTCTTCTTAAAACTTATTTTGTTTAATATGGGTTTGTTTTCTTTTTCTAGCATCATAGTAAATATTGCCTAGTATTTCCCCTCTCCCCAGGGTAGTTTATATACTATCCTACAGGTCATGCCAAAAATGAGTAAAAGTTTAAATGCCAAAATGTTTATGAAACTGCTGTCTAAATACTGATTGATTGCACAGTTTAAATAAAAGTTTTCCTTAGTTATAAAAAAAAAAAAAGAAAAAGAAAACATGTGTTCTTTTACCTTCTTTTTCTTTTGGGGAATGTAGAATAAAAGCTTTCATTTTATAGAATGATGACTTTTATATCCTGGTATGGGATGATTATAGAGTCCACTCCAAGCAAAAGGAATAGAGCCTAACTAATGCATCTAAGAATTGTTTTCATCGGGCATTTACTGAATAGCAGCAAGGAAATAACAACTTCCCCTTTCCAGCAGATGGCTGATCACCTCAGGAACTAAATACTAGGTAGCCTAAAAGCTAAGGGCTCATCCAGATAGATACAGTTCTAGTTCAGGTTAAAGTTTCTGTTTTTTATATGTAAAACATCTGTACAGTAAAAGACAACTATAAACAAAGTTAAAAGGCCAGTGAGACACTGGAAGAAAATACCACTAATATACAAAACGACCCTGTAAATCAGTAAGAAAAAGGACAAATGAAGAGAAAATTTGGCAGTGGATTAGAAATCCACAGAGAAGGAACTAAACTAGCCAATAAAAAGGTGTTCTGTGTCACCAACAATGACGGAAATGCAATTAAAAATGACACTAAAAACATGTTTGCCCATCAGATTGGGAAAACTAAAATGTTTGATAACAACCAGTGATGGCAAGGATGTGGGAAAATGAGCACTCATTAGCCATTGGAGGGAGGGTGACTTGGCTGCACCTTTGAAAGAGTAGTTTGGCAGTATTAAATAGTGTTTTAAATGCATACACCCCACAAACTAGTAATCCCACTTCGAGCTCCTCCTACAGAAATGATAGCACAGGCACTCATATAAACACTCAAGGATTCTCATAGCAACATGGCTGATAAGAGTAAAAAAGAATTCTGAAAAGGGCCTAAATGTTCCTCAATAATGTTCAAATAAAATATAGTACATCCATACTATGAAAATACTCTGCAGCCATTTGACAAGAGGCACATCTATATATAACAAGATAAGAAATATGAAGGTATGCAATGATATTTCAGAATAAGCCCATTTTTATAAATAACAGTTTGTTGGTATATGCCCCAAAAGGCTGGAGGAAAATACCCAGATGTTACAGTAAGCACCTACCAGTAGGAGCATGAAGGGATTTTCATGATCTCCATCATCCACAAGTGTGTTGTTGGATTTACTTTTGTGATTAGAAAAACAATAAATAGTTAATGGTTTTTCCTTTTAAAAATTGTTTTTGTTTTTTTTCTTATTTAAAAAGGTTAAGAAATATTGAAAATCCACTAAAAATCTAGAAATAACAGAAAAAATATATTAGAAAATGAATAGAATTTCTAGAAATAAAAAGGTACAGTCATTGAATTTTTGAAAATATGTTAAACAGCATAAAATACAGTGAAAGAATAGCCTAAAACTGGAAGGTAGATGTAAGGAAATTTTCCAGGATGCAGCACAGAGAGATGAACAGAAATATAAAACAGAGGTAAACATAGAAGATCCAACATACATCTGATAGCCACTTTAAAATGAAAGACTAAAGAGAATGAAGGATAAGCAATACTCAAAGAGAAAATTAGTAATTTATGAAATCATCAGATTCAAGAAGTACAAATCTCAATCTAGAAGCATAAAAATAAATCCATACCAATACATTTTAGTGAAACTGCAGAACAACAAAGATACAGAGAAGAACTTAAAGGCAGGTGGTGGGGGGAAGATGATACAGATTGCAGTGAAAGGATTTCTCAGTGACAATAAAAGAAACAAGAAGATGGTGGTACAGTATCTTCAAAACATTACAAAGAAAAATAACTACAATATGGAGTTCTATACCCAGATAAACTATCACTTAAATGTTAAAGGTAAATAAACATAATTCTAGATGAAGATTGAATTTAACCACCCTTGCTTAATAATAGTAAAGTATATACTTCAGAAAGAAAGAAATATAATCCACAAGGAAGATATGAGAAACAAGAAGCAATGATGAGCTGGAAATACAAATCAAAAAGACAATGAGGTATCATCCCATATCTACTAGGATGGTTATAATCAAAATGACAGATAATAACAAGTTTTGGCATGGATGTGGAGAAATTAGAATACTTATAACTGCTGGTAAATATGTAAAATGATGCAGCCATCATGAAAAATAGTTTAGCAGTTAAACAATGAGTTGTCATTTAACCCAGAATTCTCACTCCTAGGTATATACCCAATAGAAATGGAAATACAAAAGCTTGTACAGACATTCATAGCAGCATTATTCATAACAGCCAAAAAGTGGAAACAACCCAAATGTCTATCAACTGATGAATAAATAAATGGATTGTGATGTATCAATTCAATGAACTGTTACTCAGCAATAAAAAGGCATGAAGTCCTGGAGTGCCTGTGTGGCTCAGTCAGTCCAACTCTTGATTTCACCTTAGGTCATGATTTCATAGTTTGTGGGTTCAAGCCCTGTGTCAGGCTGTGTGTTGGCAGCATAGAGTCTGCTTGGGATTCTCTCTCCCTCTCTCTCTGCCTCCCCCCCACCAAAATAAATGAATAAATAAATAAACTAATAAACTTAAAAAAAGGAATGAAGTACTGATAAATCCTACAACAAGGATAAATTTTGAAAGCATGCTAAGTGAAAGAAACTAGTCAAAAAACCCACATATTGTGGACTGGAATCCACATATTGGAATCACACACATATTGTGTGATTTCATTTATATGGAATGTTCAAAATAGGTAAATCAATAGAGACAAAAATATATTAGTGGTTGCACAGGACTGGAGGTTGTAGAAAATGGGACATGACTGATGGTGGGAATAGGGTTTCTTTTTGGGGTGACAAAAATATTCTAAAATTATTGTGATGGTGGTTGTACCACTGTGTGAATATACTAAAAACCATTGAATCGTACCCTTCAAATGGGTATGTTATATGGTATATGAATTATACCTCAGTAAAGCTGTTTTTACCAAAAAGCCATGATGAGCAAAGACATAGAGAAATGTGGATAAATCTAAATCAGCATTGACTGTATAAAGCAAAAATATAAAGACCTTCTAAAATACAACAATAAAAAGACCAACAATCCAACTTAAACATTGGCAAAGGAGTTGACATTTCTCCAAAGGAATGTGCAAATGGCCAACAAGCATATGAAAAGATGCTCAACATCCTTAGTCAATGGAGAAATGCAAATCAAAAGCACAATGAAATACCACTTCACTCCTACTTGGATAGCTATAATAAAAATTTTAAGGAAATAAATACCGACAAAGATATGGAGAAATTGGAACCCTCATACACTGCTAGTCAGAACATAAAATGGTGCAACCACTTTGGAAAATGGTTCAGCTTCCACAAAAATGCTAAACATAAAATTACCATATGAGCAGGAATTTCACTGCCAGATGTATACCTAAAAGAATGAAAACAAGGACTGAAACAGATACTTGTACACCAATTTTTATTGACAGCATTATTCACAATAACCAAAAGTTGGAAACAACCTATGTCCATCTACAGATAAATAAAATGTGGTGTATTTATACAATGGAGTATTTTTCAGTCATAAAAGAAGAATGGAGTTCTGACACATGCTACAACATTGACGAACCTTGAAAACATTACCACTTCTATTTAACAATGTACTATAATAGCTAGACAACATCACATGGGTTGGTAGGTAGGATTGCAAAGGAAGAAACAAAACACATTATGTGTATATGATGTGATCACCTACATAGGAAATCCAAGAAAAATCTATAAACAAACTATTAGTCCAAATAGAGGAGTTAAGTAAGATTGATGGGTATAAGATCAAAATACAAAGTGCAAATGAGTTTCTAAATATCAACAACAAACCCCTAGAACATGTAGCTTTATTTTATTTTATTTTTAAAAATATGTTTTTTTTTTTTTTTTGAGGAAGAGAGAAGGAGAATCCCCAGCAGGCCCCGAGCTGTCAGAGAGCCTGGTGTGGGGCTTGATCCCACAAACTGAGATCATGACCTGAGCCAAAATAAAAAGTGAGCCACCGGGGGCACCAGGGTGGCTCAGTCAGTTAAGTGTCTGACTTCAGCTCAGGTCATGATCTTGCAGTTTGTGAGTTCAAGCCCCATGTCAGGCTCTGTGCTGACGGCTTGGAGCTTTGAACCTGCTTTGGATTCTGTGTCTCCCTCTCTCTCTGCTCCTTCCCCACTCACACTCTGTTTCTCAAAAATAAACATTAAAAAAAAAATTTTTTTAAGAGTTGGGTGCACAACTGACTGAGCCACCCATGCGCCCATAGAACATGTAATTTTTTAAGTGTTCATTTATACTTATATATAAATTATAGTATATAATAAATGAATGTTTATTTTTGAGAGAGAAAGCACGAGTGGGGAAGGCACAGAGAGAGGAGGAGACAGAAGATCCAAAGTGCAGGCCTCAAATTCACAAGCCATGAGATCATGAGCTGAGCTGAAGTCAGATGTTCAACCAACTGAGCCACCTCGGCGCCCCTAGAACATGTAAGTTTAAAGAAAAGTATAATTTACTATATCAACAAAAATTAAGGATTAAGAATATAACATAAGGGGGCCCATGGAATTCTCTTGGAATTCTCTTTCTCTCTCTCCCTCTCTCTCCGCCCCCTCCCACTCACACTCTCTTCTCTCTCAAAATAAATAAATAAACTTTAAAAAAAAAATACATAACATAGCAAATATGTATAACACTTTCATGGAGAAAATTATAAAACTCTATTGAAGGACATGCTTGAACACCTATTTAAAGAAGGAGATAGGACATGTTTATGGACAGGAATATTCACTATCTTAAAAATGTCAATACTTCCTAATAAATCTATATATTTAAGGCAGTTCAAACGAAAAATCTTAATATGGTTTCTCACAGAAATTTCCATATGGAAAAGATAATATTAGTAGAAGCCTACGTTATACCAGAAATGGGAAAAGCCTTAAAGACCAGATTGTGAAAAGTACAGCTAAATTGTTAAACTTTGGAAGAAAATAAATTTTTCTATCAAGATAGGCAAATGTATTTTAAAAATGTGCTTAACTAAAAGCAAAAACTATAACTGAAAGATGGACAATTCAACTACATTAAAATTTATAGCCTCTCCATGACTAAAGATAGCCTAAACACAATTAAAAGCAAACTGTGTACTGGAAGAAGCTATGTGCAAATATCAACCTCACAGGTTTGGTATCCAGACATAGAAAGAATTTCAAAAAAAGCAATAAGAAAACTTCAAGCCACACAATGGAAAGATGGGCGTGGGTATCTAAATAGACAATTCACAGAAAAGGAAATCCGAATGGCTTACAAACCATTTGGTAATTAGAGAAATGCATCTAAAACAATGAAATAACTCTTCACACCCATGATATTGACATACATGAGAAAAGGCTGACAATAATAACTTGCCAAGGATGGGAAGCTCTAGGATCCCTTATACTTTTCTAGGAGGATATAAACTGATGAAATTACTTTGAACAGCATTTTGGCAACTTCTAGCAATTGTATTGTTAGGCACCTATTCTAGAAAAAAAAAAAAAAAAACTTGCTCAAATGTGCACAAAAAACAAACACAAAATTGTCCCTGGCAGAACTATTCATACTGGTAAAAATGTAGAAATAACCCGTCCCTCAGGAGAACAACTTAAATAAACTATTGTTTGGTTAAATTGTTGAGTATTATCTAGCAGGTAAAAAAACAACTATTCATACCACCATAAACCAAGATTTACTATAAAACCACAATCAAGACAGTGTATTAGAAAACCAGATTCCTATATATAGACACCCAATTTTGCCAAAAGCACCAAGTAAGTTCAATAAATTTAAAATTTACAAATGTTAGATTTAGTAGCTTCCTTTTTTATTAATTAAAAATTATTGCTTGAACAAGGCAAGAATCCATTTAAGTATACAATGTTTTAATGTTCCAGTTTACAAGGGCAGCAAACAAGTATTAAAAACAGAATTTTAGGGGTGCCTAGGCGGCTTAGTGGATTAAGCCTCCGACTGTCGATCTCAGCTCAGGTCTTGATCTCAGGGTCGTGAGTTCAAGCCTTGCCTTGAGCTCTGCACTGGGCATGAAGTTTACCAAAAACAAAACAAAACAAAACAAAAAACAGGTGTGCCTGGGTGGCTCAGTCGGTTAAGCGTCCTACTCTTAATTTCGGCTCAGGTCATTATCTCACTGTTCTTAGGACTGAGTCCAGCATCAGGCTCTGCACTGACAGTGCACAGCTCGCTTGGGGTTCTCCCTCTCTCTCTGCCCCTCCCCCATGCTCTCTCTTTCCCTTTCTCTCAAAAATAAACTTTTTTTAAAAACTCAGAATTTAAAAAAATATGCAAAAGACATATGCAAGACCTGTATCAGGGATTTTTATCTAAAGAGGCTTTTTCAAGTTCCTAAACACCTTCCCTTCAAACCCTCAACCCCAAGATTCTCATATAACCCTTTATTAAGATTCAGTTTCACAAGAAGATTCAGTTTCACAAGAAAGTTTATTCACAGATAAACTGAAAATAGCAGTGACTTGAACAAAACAGAAGTTTATTTCTCTCTTGTCAGGAAGACTGGAAGTGATCATTGCAAGGCTGGTTAGGGATTCAACAGTGTTAGGGTTGCAGGCTTTCTTTATCTTTTTACTCCATGTATGCATGGATTCCATTTTGAGTTCATTTACGGTCATATGTGGCTGCTGGAGCACCATTATTACATTCACATCCTGTTGCAGCTGACATACAGGAAAGAAGGGAACGGTTCCTACTTTTAAGGACACTTGCATCTCATTGCTCAGATCTTAGTCAACTGTTGCACCTTTCTGCAAGACACCCTAGAAAATAGAGTCTTCATTCTAGGCAGACATCTTCCCAGCTAAACACAGAGTTCTGTTACTCTGAGGAGAAAGGAAGGAAAGAAAGAAGGAAGGGAAAGACAGAAGGAGGAAGTCCACCGAGACACAAATTGCAGCTTCTGCATCTCTGCTGCACCATTGAACTGCTACGAGTCATTTAATGCAAAATATTCTGGATGACAGGACATGCTCTCGGTGGCTATGGATGGGATGGAAGCAGAAAAAACATTGAAAACCACTGACCCCTAGGAAGAAGGAAATAAAAACAAGTTACTGAAGGATATATAAGTTAACTTTTTACAGGGCAGTTTTGTACATAAAATTTATGTACAAGAATGTTTAGCACAGTTTATAATAGGAAAAATGGAAACATCCTGTCTCATCAATAGAGACTGAAAAATTAAATTACAGTATATCTATATAATGGAATATGATGATGCCATGGCAAAGAATAAGGCAGATCTTTATTCATAGATGTGGAAATAAACATATATAGTATAATCAAGTTCACATAACAGGTATGTATAAGTTGATTCTATTTTTGTAAGAAAATAGAGACTAAATACAATAATAATAACAAGCATTTACATAGCCCTTACTATGTACCAGGCACTATTCTAAGCACTTTATGTACATTAATTCATTTAATCCTCACAACCTTATTATTGTCCCTCTGTTGCAGATGAGGACACTGAGGCACAGAGAGGCCAAGTACTTTCCCAACATTATACAGCTAATATACATTGAAGCAGTATTTGAGATCAGGCAGCTGGATCCAAGAATCCGAAAGGTTAACCACTATACATACTGCCTACATATGTTTACACATATATTCATGCTGAGATCAATACATACATAAAAGAAAATTGAAAATTAGAAAATTTTAACTTTTTGTATTATTCAACCCTCCCTGACTTCCTTCAATCCTTACCTCTCTCTGTCTCAACCTTCTTTATCTCAATTCCCTCCAACCAAGCCTTACAAGAGCTATCTACAATATCTATTGTATTAGGTATTAACTAATTATAAGCCATAATTTACATTTTAATTTATAACCCTTCAAAAGCAAAGTAATTTTACCATCCAAAAAAATGAAGCCATAATATAATAGTAGAGTGATAATTAGTGAGGTTTGCATCTTGGGGAAAGAGGGCTAAAATTCATTGTAATGAATGATGATACACTCTCAAGTTGTCTGTACATGTATACATGAGTGCATGTGTTTGTAATTTGTGTGTGTCAATATAATTTTGAAATTATAAATGAAAACTGTGCTTTCACATTTTGATTATTTTGTTTTTGGGGTTTTTTTAATATGAAATTTATTGTCAAATTGGTTTCCATACAACACCCAGTGCTCATCCCAACAGGTGCCCTCCTCAATGCCCATCACCCACTTTCCCATCCCTCCCACCTCCCCATCAACCCTCAGTTTATTTTCGGTTTTTAAGAGTCTCTTATGGTTTGCCTCCCTCCCTCTCTAACTTTTTTTTCCCTTTCCCCTCCCCCATGGTCTTCTGTTAAGTTTCTCAGGATCCACATAAGAGTGAAAACATATGGTATCTGTCTTTCTCTGTATGGCTTATTTCACTTAGCATAACACTCTCCAGTTCCATCCACGTTGCTGCAAAAGGCCATATTTCATTCTTTCTCATTGCCAAGTAGTATTCCATTGTGTATATAAACCACAACTTCTTTATCCATTCAT
>NW_026057582.1:96037001-96104024 GCF_023721935.1 Panthera uncia | reverse complement strand
GACTTATTTCACTTAGAATAACACTCTCCAGTTCCATCCACGTTGCTGCAAAAGGCCATATTTCATTCTTTCTCATTGCCAAGTAGTATTCCATTGTGTATATAAACCACAACTTCTTTATCCATTCATCAGTTGATAGACATTTAGGCTCTTTCCATAATTTGGCTATTGTTGAAAGTGCTACTATAAATATTGGGGTACAAGTGCCCCTATGCATCAGCACTCCTCTATCCCTTGGGTAAATTCCTAGCAGTGCTACTGCTGGGTCATAGGGTAGATCTATTTTTAATTTTTTGAGGAACCTCCACACTGTTTTCCACAGTGGCAGCATCAGTTTGCATTCCCACCAACAGTGCAAGAGGGTTCCTGTTTCTCCACATCCTCTCCAGCATCTATAATCTCCTGATTTGTTCATTTTAGCCACTCTGGCATGAGGTGATATCTCAGTGTGGTTTTGATTTGTATTTCTCTGATGAGGAGTGACATTGAGCATCTTTTCATGAGCCTGTTGGCCATCTGGATGTCTTCTTTAGAGAAGTGTCTATTACATTTTGCTTATTTTGTAATAAAAGCCCTAATAAATATGGGAACTCAGGGAACCAGGCTTCTCACTGTAGGAGAAGAAAAATACAAACAGGGGAAAACCACATTAAATTGACTCAGAATTAGAGGTATCTATGTATATTGATATGCATTCATGATTTAATATATATAGTTGAGCTATATGACATTGCATTCTCTCCCCCCCCCAAAAAAAATAACCTATAATCAGTGACAATTTAGTAGCAATAGCAAACAAAGTACTCAGAGTTTGTTTTCTAAATATCATTCCCCACTAAAAGGGATCAAGGCTTCTTGGGGGAAAACTGCTAATTTCAGGGCTGGGGCAGAGACAGTACTGGATTCTAGAACATCTTGTGTCAGAAACTAAGGAAGTGCACAAAGAATTACGAGATATGTTCAAAAGACCACAGGAATCAGCTGAAAGGCTCTTCATAGCCAAATCTGGGACAAACTGAGTGTCAAAAATGGAAAAATGAATAATATTGCAATCCATTGAATAAGTTTATTCCTTTTGGGGTGATAAAATGTTCTGAATTTAAATAGTGGTGATGGTTGCACAACTCTGTGAATATACGAAAATACACTAAAAAGTGAATAAAATACTATACACTGAATTGTACATGTTACAACAGTGAACTTTATAACATGTAAATTGTGTCTCCATAAAAAATGTGAATGTACAAAGAAATGGGGGGACTCCAAGGAAGGTTATTGCACAAAGTTGTCATTACCTTGCCTTCTTTTTCCCACTCTTTCCTTCCAAACACACATACAAAACAAAAAGGCTTAAAATTGGCACATTTTCTGTCTTTTAAAAGATATTTCATAAAATGCCAATTGTTACATATTTACAGTTTGTTGTTTTAACACCAAGATTTGTCATGCTTCTTAGGTAGTCCTGCTTTGCTGTGTTTCATTCACGAGTATGCACATATATTGCTCATTCCCACATGCTCTTAAAAAATTTCTCAAGCACCCAGTGTTGCAGTCTGCCTATGTTGGCAGTATTTACATCCTGAAAAAAATCTGCCTCTTTTCCCATTGCTGTAAGAAACAGAGCAAAACAAGGCAAAAATCCCACATTACTTTGCCATATTGGTTTCATCAGCTGTCACATAAGAAGCATGTGATTAACTGCCTTTTAAATCAAAGATCAAAAACAGGTGCCTGACTGGAGGCACCTCTATGTAACCAGGAATGTTTTTAACCAGTCTGCCCCGGGAAAGGTACCACGGACCTTCTTAGGATGGTTATGTTAAATTAAAGTCTTTGGGTGTTGTTTGCAAAAGGCTTGTCAGGTTCATACGACAAACAAGGATCAAGCTGGAGGCCTACATAGACATTTGTTCCTTTCTTGACTTGCAAGCCTCCTTAATATTTTTAAAGAATTACAAATGCCCTATTAATCATTTTTTTAAATTTTTCAATAATATTTATCCAATAAAAATATTTAGAAATAAATCTTAGTTGAAGTAACGTATATTTCAGAATGTATTAATGTAAACTGTATATGGATCTGAAATTTGGTTAATGGAATCTATTGCTTAGCAGACCACCCCGAACATGAGTAGTTAATTATCTTTTTTTCTACCAGCTTTAAAGTAGCTAATACATCTTAAATAGATAACGGATAAACAAAATTATGGAACGTTAAGGCTTTGACATTGAATTCTTTGCTAGTATGTTGTTCACTCATTCATTCAAAAAATAGTGTTAACTGGGGTGCCTGGGTGGCTCAGTCCATTAAGCATCTGACTCTTGATTTCAGCTACGGTTTATGGGATGGAGCCCTGCATCAGGCTCTGTGCTAACAGCGTGGAGCTTGCTTGGGATTCTCTCTTTCTCCCTCCCTCTCTGACTCTCTCTCTTTCTCTCAAAATCAATAAATAAACTTAAAAAAATTCTTATTGAGCACCTGATACGTGCTAGACAATAATAAGCAAAAATCAACATAACCCTGGCTCTGATGAATTTCAGAGTCTAGAGGTGAAGATAAAATTTAATCAGGTATTCACAGAAATTAATATGTAATTTCAGACTGAGAGAAGTGTTGAAGGAAAGGAACATGAAAAAACAGAACCTGAGGTAGGTTATAAGAAGGCTTCAATGAGGAGATAAATACTTCAAGGGAAAAAAAAGTAGAGTTGGAGTTCATTGGACTAGGACCAGAGAGAAAAGCATTCTCCAAAGAGGAAACATTTGCAAAGCCCCTGTGGCAGGAGAATGTTGAAGGAAATTTTTAAAAGGCCAGGGAGTTTCAAAAGCAAGGGGAGTGGTACAGGATGAGGCTGGAGAAATCAGTGGAAATCATATTATATAAGCCTTATAGTTCATCTTTAAAAAAAATAAATCTAGTCTTAATTATAATAGCAGTGGGAAGCCATTGAGGAGTTTAATGTAAAGTGATGACAGGATGATTTCTGTGTTTTAAAAAGAGCACTCCACACTCTGGAAAATAGTTTGGCAGTTACTTTCAAACTAAAAATGGACTAACCATACGACCCAGCGATTGCATTCTTGGGCATTTATCCCAGAAAAATGAAGACTTATTTTCACACAGGAATTTGTACATTAATGTTCATAATGGTTTTATTCATATTAGCCAAAAAGTAGAAATTACCCATGCAGTCTTTCAATGAGTGAATGCTTTAACTGTGGTATATCCATACCATAGAATATCACTAAGTAGTTAAAAGGAACAAAACATTGACACACACAATCTTGGATGAAATTCAAGGAAATTATGTTGTGTGGGAAAAAAACCTCAAAATGATACATACTGCATGATTTCATTTGTGTGACCTTCATGAAATAACATAATTATAAAAATGCAGAATAGATTTGTGCTTGCCACTGATAAGTTAGAGATGGGAAGTGGGTGGGTATAGCCATAAAAGGATAATACAAGGGAATCTTCCTATCAGGAAGTCTTGTGGTGATGATATAATCAAATGTCTTGATTGTGGTGGTGGTTACACAAGACTACACATGTGATAAAATTGCATAGAGCTCTACACATGCACACAAACATACATACACACATCAGTGCATGCATAACTGGTAAAATATAAGTAAGCTCTATGGATTGTACCAATGTCAGTTTCTGGGTTTTGATATTGTACTATAGTTGTACATGATGTTGACATTGGGGGAGGCCAGGGTAAGAATGCACAGGCCTTCCCTGTACCTATTGTGAGTCTAAAATTCAAAATAAAAAGGAGCACTCTGTCTACAGAGTAGAAAATGGATTGAATGTAGGTTAAGGTGAATGTGGAAGAAACTACTATGTGATTAGTGTATTAGTCTAGAACAGAGATAAATGATCATGGCTGGAATTGGTTGGTAGCAGCAGGAATAGAGAAAGAATACATCTCAGAAATATTTAGGAGGTACAATTTATGAAATGTATAAAATTTATGGATGGGATGTAGGAGGTTAAGGAGAATGACTTCAAGGGTATTTTGAAGCTAAACTCTGCCCCATATTCCACAGCCTTGAAAATAAATATACATTTAAAACAAGATAGCGGACGCCTGGGTGGCTCAGTCAGTTAAGCATCTAACTTCAGCTCAGGTCATGATCTCTTGGTTCTGGAGTTCAAGCCCCGCATCAGACTCTGTGCTGACAGCTTGGAGCCTGGAGCCTGCTTCAGATTCTGTGTCTCCCTCTCTCTCTGTCCCTCCCCCACTCATACTCTGTCTTTCTCTCTCTCTCTCAAAACTAAACATTAAAAAATTTTTAAAAAAGCAAGATAGCAAAAATTTGGAAGGCACCATTTTTTGATAGAGCATATTCCAGAACCAGAGGTGCTATTGATATGAGGTCACTTAGGGATCTTTCCTAGGTTAAAGTGCACACTAGCATTGTGTGAATATCAATTCATTGCCTCTCAACCCCAATTTATCCTTCATAAAAATTAAGATGGACTCTTTAAATATTTTTCTTTTAGGGACACCTGGGTGGCTCAGTCAGTTAAGCGTCTGGCTTCGGCTCAGGTCATGATCTCATGGTTCTTGAGTTCAAGCTCTGCATCGGGGTCTGTGCTGACAGCTCAGAGCCTGGAGCCTTCTTTGGATTCTGTGTCTCCCTCTCGCTCTGCCCCTCCCCTGCTCGTGCTCTGTCTCTCCCTCAAAGATAAATAAACATTTAAAAAAATATATTTTTCCTTTACCAGTTGGAATGATGTTAAACTTTGTCAGTAGCGGGTGCTGGAGGGATATTGCAGGAGGAAGGGGCTTTTTTTTTTTTTCCTGTTACAGATGCTCCTCTTGGTGGGCTCCTGCAGCACCCATGTCTTCTCCAATGTCCAGCTTCTGTAGTGCTGGCAACTTATCCAGGGCCAGGCTCTTGCAATGCAGGCAGCACCCAAGGGCCAACGGCTTCCTCTGGTACTCTACATTGTCAGAATCTCAGTCTGGAAAGGGAGGCGCCTTTTCTTTGGGTGCTCTATCTCAGCCTTAAGGGCAGTGGCTCCTCCTCATATCTGCTTTTCCCATTTGTAAAAAAATTGCTTAAGTAATCTCTGCACCCACCATGAGGCTTGAAATCAGGACCCTGAGATCAAGAGTCATATACTCTACCAACTGAGCCAGACCGGTGCTCCTGCTTTTCCCATATTCTTTAGCCCTTTTTTTTTTTTTTTTTTTTTTTTTTTTTGGCTTCTAACTATCCATTCCCTCCCTACAGCAATCTCCTGCTATAGTTAATAATTCTTTGTATTAAACTTACCCTATTCAAATTACTCTATGTTTTCTGTGTCCTGATTGAATCCAGACTCATAAAGCCATTCCCATAAGTTTGCTGTTGTGATTCCCTCCAGTTTTGAGCTTTTAATGGCCCATCTATATTTGTCTACAAAGGGCTTCTAGATGTGGGTGACTAATGTATAGAGGTTGCTAAGCTGACCACGTTTGCAATAATATCATGAAAGGACTCAAACCAATGTTGCAAAACTTCCAAACACCTAGAATTGGCTTTGATTTTTATTTCTATTCTATTTTAAATGGATCTTTGATTTTATATTCTTGAAAAATAGAACTTAAAGGAATATTTTCTTTTTTTCTGAAAAAAAGTTTGCATATAAATCTAAACCAACTCATATCAGATTCTTTACACTTAAATGTTTCACTGTGCTACCTTCCACAATACAAAAAGACAAAATTTGAGATGTAATATATTTAAAGCATAAACTATAAATTCAATACTTCAAAATATGTCACAACAACACGAGGAGGAGTTTAGTACATTCCAGGGCAAGGATGGGTGATGACAGATATGAGTACTTCTCTCTGCAGCATGTGATCATGTTATCATTTTTCTCTTTTTTCTTGATTGCCCTGACATTCCTGGGTTGTTGGTTTTTTTTCCCATTCCCTCTCAATTTCCTTTACAGACTCCTCTATCTCTACCCATCTTTTAAAATGTCACTGTTTTCCTGTATTCTGTCCTTGACTCTCATTTCTCATTAGTCCTAGGTAGTTTATCCATTTTTAGGTAATACTTCCTTCATTTATATCTGCAGCCTAGGCCTGTCCCTGAGCTCTAAAGTCCTTTATGTGATCCAACCTCTAGTCTAGGAGTCAGCAGATTAGTCTCTGGACCAAATTCAGCACACTGCCTGTTTTTATAAATAAAGTTTTATTGTAACACAGCTATACCCACTTGTTTACATATTGCCTATGATTGATTTCCTCCTATAATGGCAGAGTTGAATAGTTGTGACAGAGAACACATGGCCTGAAAAACCTATAATATTTATTATCTGGCCCTCCACAGAAAAAAATTTGCTGACCCTAAAATGTATTTCTACAGAGTTTTAGGCATGACTGAGCATGTATTTTTAACGTTTTTTGTTTGTTTGTTTGTTTTAATTTACTTTTGAGACAGAGAGAGACAGAGCATGAATGGTGGAGGGGCAGAGAGAGAGGGAGACACAGAATCGGAAGCAGGCTCCAGGCTCTGAGCCACCAGCCCAGAGCCCGATGCAGGGCTCGAACTCACGGACCGCGAGATCGTGACCTGAGCTGAAGTCGGACGCTTAACCGACTGAGCCACCCAGGCGCCCCTGAGCATGTATTTTTAAACAGTGGAGTAAGCCCACCAACAATAGATTTACCTGCATCTCTCTGTATGAAAGAGGGAGTAAAGATCGACTCGAATTCATAACCAAGCCTCATGGATAAAGACTACAATAGCAAAGTGAAGGAATATTTTTGTTAGCAATTTTGTCATACTGGAGGCATATGGAATATAATGCACAATTCTCATTGCTGTAGAATCACCAAGAGAGCATCTAAAGACAGATTTCCAGACCTCATTCCCAATAATTCTGACTCAGTAAATCTGGGGAGGGGTTTGGGAATGTGAAATTTCAGAATGCCCTCCAAGTAATTCCAGTATGTAGCAACTAAGTAGTCGGAATTTGGAAGTCAAATTGATGTAAAAATCCATAGCCAAGTAAAATGGTCTTTTTATTTCTGATGAATCATTTTAAAAAAGGCCAATTTGCTTCTCTTGATTTACATACTATTTCTGAGTCTCTAGCTTTAGGGAATTACAATAAAGAATTCAAAATCTCTCAGCAATGATTTTGCTCAACCACTCTCCTTGCACTAAGGTTTATGTAATAAAAATTCTACATTTCCATACTGACTGATATTTCCAAAGCTCATCTCTCAACAAGGTAGAATGTAAGACCCAATTTGCTTTATCATACAACTAACTTAGGCTTTATCACACTGAACAAAACTGTCAATCCCATCATCCTACGGTCACTTCCAGTCTGTCTATTCATGCACGCATTCATTCAACAACAATAAAATTTTGAACACTTGCCAGTCATTGTCAGGTACCAGAGGATACAGTAGTGAAGTGGATAAAATTCCTGTCTGCATGGAGCTTACATTCCAGCTGGGGGGAGGGGATGGTGAGTTTCTCCTTAGATGTGCCTTCTGTACAAAATTTTCCTCAGCCTATCCTAGTTTGGATCTTCTAATTACGAATTTTCCTCAAAACTTACTAGAGAAAGGGTAAATTTTGTCTCCTGCACATACCATATCCTGTCTTTTAAAGCTGAATCTGTGGCGATGGTGCTTGTCCATGATGCAGCTGTTAAGACTATACATTAGCTTCATGTTTACACCTTCTTTCTGAAATTCTTTGTGCAGTTGAGTGACTTTTAGGGGTCTTGTCTCAAAAGGATGAGACTCCTTTTGTTTGCGGTTAGCTCTCATGATTAATGAGTGCTTTTCAGTGATTATGACATCAAAATAAACCCAGTGTCTCACTGACTGAAGATCAAAGCCTGCGCCTACAGATTCTCCTTAGTAGGATAACTGTAAAACCTAACAACGAACAGGGACAACAGTTTTGTAAAAGTCAAAGAACATAACAACTAGATGAGACGTTAGAGATGCAGCCCCACCACCTTTTAAAGATCATACGTCTGAGACTCAGAGAGGTCGCCTAGGTTGCCTCAGGTCACACAGCCCAACCGATGGATGTGGAATCAGTGACCAAATCCAAAGTACAATCACACTAGGACTCCTTCTCCTAAAATGTAACGTCTAAATCAGGTCCAGCCTTCTCTCCGCTCCTACCCACCCTCCTTGGCTGTATGAAATTCCTCAACGCTCTTTCCTGAAGAGTCAAGTCATTAAAACTTGAAGTTGGGGCATTCAACAAACAGGTGTCCAGACCACGGACACGGAGTCGGGGAATGTGGGTCTCCACAAGCCGGCCGAGAAGTCTCCAGCTCCCGCTTATAAAGTTTTCTCGGATCGTACGTTCCTCTTTCAGATCCCTGGCTGCGAGGCCAAGATGCCCGCTGTGGCCTCCGACGAAGTTCGGAAATGCCATTTCCTCGCAGAAGCCCGGCCGGGGCGCGCCGGCCGCAGAGCCGGGCGTCCTCGGGCCTGGCGGGCGACAGGGGAGGCCAGGCGCGGGGCTGGGCGGGGCGGCCCCTCGGCGCGCGACTGCCCGCCCCGGCTGCGAGGACCGCGGGCTCGCGAGTCCCGGCGCGGAGCGAGAGGCGCGCGCGGGCCGTGGGGGCTGGGCCGAGGCGGAGCGCGAGACGGCGGTGGCGGCAGGCGCCGCGGGACCAGGCAGCGGCCCCCGCCCCCCGAAGTCCGTCCCCGCGCGGGGCTGGGGAGCTCAGGGCGGGGAAGCCGCGGGGCCGCGCCACGTCCCTCGCCCGCCCCAGAGCGGGTTTTGCAGGCGTCTCCAGGCTGGGGGCTTTTGTGTCTGCGACTCGGGAGCGGCGAGAGCGCAGACCTCCTCCTCAGAGGGCGCTGTGAGTGAGCCGCCAGGGCCCGGCCGCCCGCCTCCTGCCTCCTCTGTCAGCGGCTCCCGAGGCGGCGGCGGCGGCGAAGAAGAAGGAGTGGGAGGAGGCGGCGGCGGCGCACTCGTCCTCCGCACATGCCGGCCCCGGGCGGGGGGCCGCCCCCAGGCCGCGCTCCCGGCCGCCGCCGCTGAGCCCCGCCAGCCCCCGCACGCCGCCCGGCCGCCCGGAGGCCTCGTCTTCCTCCCAAACTTTGCAAAGTCGGCCAGCGTCCCCGCCGCCCTCGGCCGCGCCTCGGCTCGGAGGCTCGCCTCTCAGCCGCAGCGGCCCCGCGAGGAGGAGGAGGAGCCGCCGCCGCAGCATCAAAGAGACCGAATTCCCGCGGCCTGGGGGGGAGTCATGCTTTGCGGTCTGTAATGTCAGCAGAACAGGAGAAGGATCCCATTTCGCTGAAGAGAGTTCGAGGTAACCAGGAAGGGCGCGGGATTGGGGGGACCGGGGTGAGTGCGGTGCGCGGGGGCCGCGTGCCGGGCCGCTGGGAGGCCACGGGGCTCTGTCCGGGCCTAACTCCGCGCCGCCCGCGTCCCGCCTGCGCCCCGGGGCCGAGGCTGCGGTTCCGGGCGCTCAGCCCCCGCGCCCGCTCGCCCCTAGACACCCGCGCGGAGCCCTCGCCTCCTCGACTTTGTGTTAGGCGGCAGTTGAAGCCGCACTCAGCATCCCTCCGTACCCCGCTCTCCTACCTCAGCTCATTCGCAAGACAGCACAATAGGCACCTCGAAGGGTGAGAAAGAAACCACCCCCTGGCAGAGACCACGGACGATGCCCACCCCCCAAAAAGTAAGTTAGACTGCTCAAGAGTTGACGCTTTGAGGAAGGTGTACCGGGCCTTCGCGTCTCTCCCAGCCCCCCTTCCCACCCTCACAGGCAACAAATATACAGCTTATTTTTCTTGGGTTTAAGAGGAGACACTATATAAATGCAAAAGGCATTTTCTTTATTGGCTTATGGGTAAGAATCGAATCACCTAAAATCAATTTTATACGTGATTGGTTTGCTTCTTCCTTGCACCCTAGTTAGGAAATTTTGTGCTGCCTTACTATCTGAGAGAAATCGGAGGGAACGCTGTACCAGACAAAAGATAATGCGTGTAAGTTCACAGATGCCAAATGCCGGAGGGAAATTTGGGGGATATCCTGCAGCTCTGATTTCCAGCTCAAAATAGGGTTAAGGCTGAAAGTCCCAAAGTTGAAATAGCCCTGTTTGTTCATTAAGCAAATATTTATTGAACACGTACTGTGTGCTACGCTCTGTTCTTGGCACTGGGGTGCAACAGTGAACAAAGCAAAAAGAGTCTTCACCCAGCCGGGGCTCACACACTTGTGGGGTAAACAGATGATAAACAAAAGATAGAGATATAGAATACCACATAGTAAGTGCTCTGTAGAAAAACAAAGCAGGTAAAGTGGTTAGAAAATCCATATGAGGATGGAGAGGTATCAATTATGTGTAAGAGGACTCATGTGGAAGGTGATGTTTGAACCAGGACCCAAAGGAAGTGATAAACCACAGCCATATGGATATGTGTGGCAAGAGCAGTCTCAGCAAAAAGAACAGCAAGTGCAAAGGCCCTGGGTCTGGAATTTGCCTCATGTATTCAAGCAACAGCAAAGAAGTTATGGTAACTGGCAGAGAGTGAGCAAAGGGTGAATAGTATGAGCTGAGCAGAAAGGGTGATAAGAGTGATCTGACTTTTGTTTTCAACAGGTTTCTCTGGCTGCTCTGTGGAGAATAGACTGTAGAGAACAAGGGCTGAAGCAGGGAAGCTAGTTAGGAGGCTATTGTAATAGTCCTTTCATCCAAACAGGTTAAAGTGCTTTATAAATCAGTGCTTTATAAAGTAGTAAGGTAAATTTTGCAGTTGACTTAAGTGATGTAGAGATCAAGAACCACAGTCATTCATCTATGTTTTTGTTCCATGCGACTAGAGATTAAACATCTAGAACTGGATTGTGACACAGTGCCAATGTGGTATCCAAAATACATCACTCGAATATTTAGGTAGAGATTGATTTTCTTAGCCATTTAAGCAAAAATGTAATTTAAAGCAGAATATTGTTTTTAAGGCCTAATAAGCACAATCTTTCATTGAGTGAAGGTTTTCTATTTCAGCTTTCTTTTCTGTTTGTGGTTTTGAGTGGCCAAACACTTTAAGGAATAGACCTTTCTGAGATACAATTATTCCTCTGATATTTTTACCATATTATTTTGCCTTTTATTATAAATGACTTTGGGGTTGAAGGAAAAGAAAGAGGGCTCTCAAGTTTATACCTTTGAACTCAATTATCAGTCTTAATCAAATGTAATTTTAAATAAAATGGATGAGTATTTTATTGTGGGTCAAGAACACAGATCCATCTTTATTTTGTTCCAGCTACTGGTTTTAAGTTTGGTGCCTTAGCTGTTGGGAGTTGGCTCAGGTGTCAGCTCAGGAATATGCTGCGAGTTAAGTACCAGAATAAAAGACAAAGCACTTTTTAAAATAAAAAGTCAATATGAGGAGGGATTTTTACAATAAGTCACTTTGTAGTGACTATAACATTCATTTTAAAAACATTTTTGGATTAATTTATAAAAGGTACCAGAATTTCTACGTGAGCTCTTTTGAAGCCCAGTTCTGCTGAACTTCACTGCCCTGAAACTTTTTGTTGTAATTTATATCCTAAGACTACATGCAGGATGTGGTCTTTGCAGAACATAAACTGTGAGCAGTGCTTCTTAAACTGTTTCCCATCCACTCATGTATACAGACAGACTTTTAAATAGTTACGTATTTATTTCATGGGTATTATAAAAAATACAAGATATAGAACTTCTCATTTAGGATAAGGCTAAGATACATACACCAGAGTTTCAGTTTGAAGAAATTATTAAGAAAATAACATGATAGATGGAACTCAGATGTGGCAAAATTATGACAACATAAATGACTAAGGACTTTACAGTATTATATTCTTTAGACCAAAAGTATCATATCCCCTGGGATGCTTATTAAAAATGTGAGTTTTAGGGGGCGCCTGGGTGGCTCAGTCAGTTGAGCATCCAACTTCAGCTCAGGTCATGATCTCAATGGTCCATGAGTTCGAGCCCTGCATCGGGCTCTGTGCTGACAGCTCGGAGCCTGGAGCCTGCTTCGGATTCTGTGTCTCCTTCTCTCTCTGCACCTCCCCTGCTCACACTCTGTCTCTCTCTCAAAAATAAATGAACATTTAAAAATTTTAATAAAAAAAGTGTAAGTTTTTGGCTCCACAGAATCAGGATTTCAGGGAAATTTTTCTGTATCTTTAACAAGATCCCCTGGTGTTCCTTAGGCCCACTAAGGTTTGAGAATTGCTGTTGTTAGACGTAGATTGAAAAGGTGAATGGACCCGAGGAAGCTGATTTGTGGTCTTTCACACAAATGGTCTTTCACACAAATTTGTGGTCTTTCACACAAATGTGGTCCTGATATTTTAATATTAGATTCAGAATTGCTATTTAGTGGCAAAGTGTCTTACTCCTATTTTTTACCAGTTCTTTCCTTCCCCCAGCCCTCAACCCTTGATTATAAGAAAGATCCCCGAGGAGAGACGCCTAGGTGGCTCAGTTGGTTAAGAGTCTTGATTTTGGCTCAAGTCATCTCACAATTATTGATGGGATTAGGTTCCTGGGATCGAGCCCCAAGTCCTGCTTGGGCTTCTCTCTTTCCCTCTCTCTCTCTCTCTCTCTCTGCCCCTCCCCTGCTTATGCTGCTGGCTCTCTCTCAAAAAATAAATAAACAAACTTTAAGAAAAAAAAAAAAAAAGAGGGGCACCTGGGTGGCTCAGTTGGTTAAGCATCCAACTTAGGCTCAGGTCATGATCTCACAGCTTGTGGGTTTGAGCCCTACGTCAGGCTCTGTGCTGATAGCTCAAAGCCTGGAGCCTGCTTCAGATTCTGTGTCTCCTTCTCTCTCTGTCCCTCCCCTGCTCGTGCTCTCTCACTCTCTCTTTCTCTCTCAAAATAAACATAAAGAAAAAAGATCCATGAAAATAGGTACAATATCTTGGTTATCTTTCTGTTTCTCCCTTCTTTGCTTTCCCTGTAGTAAATACCAAATAAATGAATCAGTGAATACATGAAGTAACTCATATCTTTATGCTTTCTGATTGTCTATAGCTCCTCATAATACTTTACTGCCTTTTTTTCTTAGATTGTTACTTTTAACCAACATTCCCATTATCCAGTGTTCTTAGAACTCTTGGGGGTGGATCTGATCACAACATCCATTCATGTATTCAGCAAATATTTATAGAGCAGTCATAGTGCCAGACAGTGGGAATATTAAGAAGGCATAACACTGTCTTCAGGAAATCTTCAGACCAGGATACTGACAAGTAGTAGTCAGTTACGAATAACATAAGTACTGTGATCATCTACAGGAAATAAGGGAACATATAACCTACCCTTTTTAAGGAAATCAAGGAATGCCTCCTGGAGAAGAGTTCTAAGAAACAGTGAATATTCCCTTGTGGAAGTTATGTAGAAAGAGCAGCAAAGTAGATGGGTGATTAGAAAAAGGTCCAAAAAATCAGCAGTGGTTTTAAGAAGGCACTTTTGAGAGAAAACCACATGTTAAAGTAGTAAAAATTAAGTGATAAAGATGTGACTTAAGGAAGGTGGTAAACAGAAAGACATAGCCAATAGCTTAGAGAGAGAGAAAGTCAAGAGAAAGTGTCTTTTTATTTCCCTTGAAAAAAGGCCCAAGCATATTTGTATACTTAAAGAAGAACCCAATGTAAAGGGAGAGAGAAGAAGCTGAAAGACAGCAGAAGAGAGGGCAATTCATTAATAAAGCATTCAGTACATGTTTTTAAATATGTATCATGTGCTAGGCACTCAATGTGGGAAGCTGGGATGAGACAGACAAGACTTCCTTCTCATAAGTCAGGTCTCTGCAGGTGAGAGAAGGGGAATAACATCAGGATTTGAAATAAAGAGTCTTACAGAAAAAAAAAGAATGAAGACAAATTTAGAGATGAAGAAGGAAGTTAAGGCATTCATTCCAGATAAAATGTTTTTAACCTGAGTTAGCAGTGACATTGGAGAGGTTAGAATGTGTTTTAGGCTGGGATAATAGCACAGAAATGTCATGAAAGTACAAAAGTAGACTTTACTAAAAAAATGTTGAGTGAATATATGGAGGGTTTGGGTTATGATTGGAGAAGAAACATAACTTATGTACTCACAAAATGGAAGGGAAGAGCCAATGAAAGTCTAAAAGAAAGATTTTGGGGGGATTTTGTTGTTTTGTTTTTTTAATTGGTACATATAAGGGCCACGCAGATTATCAGGAAAGTGAGTATGCCCCCGGGATGTTTCAGTGTACACAGTGGATATACATGGTTTGGAACTGAGGGAAGTGGTCTGAGCCAGAAATAGAGATCTGGAAGTTATCAGTAAACAAGTGAATACTAATTGATGCCTTGGGAATAGATAGCTCACCCGAGAGAGTAAAAAGAGAGAAGAGAAAAGCACTGAGGAAAGCAACTTGGGGAATGCTAATATTTAGGAGACAAAAGGGAAAAAAGGACCCTGAAAAGCAGAATGTGAAGGAGTAGCCTGAGAGGTAGAAGAGAAAAACAGTAAAGATAATATAAAAGGAGTGGATTTATGAGAGGGAGATAAATGAATTTTGTTTTTAACATGTTGATTGAAAGGTATCTATCTGTGAGATGTCCAGTATGCTCTTTCTCCCGCATTCCCTATCTTGGTGAACATCATTTATTCAGTAACCCATCTTCCACTCCCACCCAGCACTGTCCCAAAGTCCTAGAATATCTGTGTCCTTATTGTGTTTTGAATCCACCATCTCTTTGACCTTTCCACAACCACTCCTTTAGTTCAGATTTTCTCTCTTTGATTATTATCATAGCAGCTCTCACTGGTTTCCTGGCCTCCTGTTTTGTCCCTCTAAATCCATTTTCCACATCACCACTGGTGATAAATAACTACTATCTATTGAGTACTTACCAAGCAGTTTGTTAACTGGTTTAAATTGATCATCTTACTTAATCCTCTCAATAACCCTTTGAGTTAGATGTTATCATCATTCATAGTTGAGGAACTGATGCTTAGAGAGGTTAAGTAACACGTGATTAAGTAACACATTCAAATTTACCCAGCTAGTAAGTGGCAAAACTAGAGCTGACCTCCAGGGCTAAAAGTCTTACCCACTGTGTTCCATTGCCATAGTGCTCCAAAACACAATTCATGTTACTCTTTTTGTAAAATTATTAATTTTTTTAATGTTTATTTATTTTTGAGACAGAGACAGAGTGTGAGTAGGGGAGGAGCAAAGAGATAGGGAGACACAGAATCTGAAACAGGCTCCAGGCTCTTAGCTGTCAGCACAGAGCCCGATGCGGGGCTCAAACCCACAAACCACAAGATGTTAGACTCAACAGACTGAGCCACGCAGGCGCTCCTGTAAAATTCTTTAGTGGTTCCCCATTGTCTCTGGATAAAAATCCAGCCTTCTTGTATTGACCCTTTTTTATTTGGTCCAGGCCTACCCCTTAATTCTCCAACCTTCATATTCCATGAAATGCTCTCCTGTGCTCCAGGTCTGTAGATGTTGCAATGGTTTCTTTTGCCTTTAAAACTTTCTTTGCACATTCTGTTCCTTCTGCTAGGCTTGCCCACTCTTTTTCCCACCTTTCATAGAATACTCATCCTCAAGGCATCAGCTCTGTTGAAAACTCCTGGATGGGGGCGCCTGGGTGGCTCAGTTGGTTAAGCATCCGACTTCAGCTCAGGTCATGATCTCACAGTCTGTGAGTTCGAGCCCTGGGTCAGGCTCTGTGCTGACAGCTCAGAGCCTGTAGCCTGCTTCAAATTCTGTGTCTCCCTCTCTCTCTGCCCCTTCCCCGCTCATGCTCTGTCTCTCTCTGTCTCAAAAATAAATTTAAAAAAACATTAAAAAAATTAAAAAAAAAAAAAAAGAAAATTCCCAGGATGTCTTTCCTGATACTCCTCCTTCAGTCATTATTATATGGGACTTCCTTATGTTCCTTCAACATCCTGTGCTCATCTGTATCATAGTGTTTATCTCATTACATTTAGTTCCAAAAAAAGGAAGAAAAATTGTTTCTTCTAGATTATGGGATCCTTATAGAGAGCAATTACTGTTTTTATTTCTACACTTAAATAAACTCAACAGATGTTTCTGAAATCTAATTTGATAAATGTTAACAAAGAGGTTTCAGTAAATTCAGGTAATTTAGTCTTCCTAGTTTGCTTTCCCCAGAGGTGTGGAGGAGTTACCTCTTGGGAAGATAAATAATTCTCTCTTTAACACTCTTATTCCAGGCAACTCAAGGGGTCTAAGTCATCTTTACCTTCAAGGTATCCTAATGCATTGTCAAGAGTGATTTTGGGTCTCCTTTCCTATTCCCAGTCTCCATAGACATGCTAATAGCAATATTGAGAATTAGTACAGCATTTGTCTCTGACTGCTGGGTGTCTTATCCCATTTCTCCTGTTTACTAACTGTGTGGTCCTTGGCAAGTTATTTAAACTCTGTGCATCAGTTTCCTGTAAAATGAGGATAACACTGGTTACAGAGTTATTTAAAGGATTTAAATACAGAGTTGTTTAAAGGATTAAATGTGTTAATATACATAAAGCACTTTAAACCTTGCCTGGTTCACTTTATCTGTTTACTTTTAAAATCAGAACTAGAATATACATTCTAAAATATACATTCTAAAATATAAGTAATGTGATCAGCATTCACTTTTAGGTATATTTAATCAATAAGTAAAAGACTGACAGCATATTTTTTCTTGTTTTGATTGGGAGTGGGTATGAACTCAACAGAAATGAAGGTTCTCTCCCTTTACAGGGAAGACTGAACCAAAAGAAAAATTAAAAAAGCAGAAACCCTTCAGATTTTATAATTTTGCCAAAAAGGACATATACAAACTGTTTATTACATGATTTTTTATGAATATTTGCATTTTTGTTCTCCATTTTTCCTGAATTTTTTAATTTAAAAATTTGGTTCACTTTCTTAATAAAATAAGTTTATTATTAGCGGCATTATTGTAGAGTCAGCTTTGTACACAAATGCCATTTACCCACCCTCCTAAGCTTTACATTTGTTAGCAACTTTAGAACTCATGCACCTCAGCAATAAAAAGATCATTAGTTTGGGGAGAACAGTTGGTACTAGAACCACAAATATTTAAAATCTTAAATCACAGATATTGAGGGTTTTCAGAATTTAATATTTATTACATGCTCAGGTTAATCTAGGATCTGGGCATCACAAAGGGTATAATGGTACTTTCATTCCAGTCATATAAGGCTATTTCACCAAATGCATGAGAAAGTCTTATAATACTATTTTCACATCTTAATTCCTAATATTGTCATTCCATGGTAGAGACTAGTATTACAGAAGTACATGTTGCAGGTGAAGGTAAAGCTGTTAGCTGAGATGTTCACATCCATAGTAAATGATAGAATAAACTGACATTACATCCCAGACTTCTTTGCTGTTATGAAAAACTGATATTGTCCACTGAATGTGTTGATAATGCTGGATATTAGATATTTTGATAGGATGTTAAATACTGTAGAAATTGAAGTGAGCTTATGGTATAGTTTAGTCTAAAGGAAAGCAAAATGGGGGCACCTCGGTGGCTCAGTTGGTTAAGTGTCTGACTCTTAGTTTCTCTTCAGATCATGATCTCATGGTTCATGGGTTCAAGCCCCTAATCAGGCTCCATGTTGATGGTCTGGAGCCTGCTTGGGATTCTCTCTCTCTTTTTTTCCCTGACCCTCCCCTGCTCTCTCTCTCTCTCTCAAAAATAAATAAACTTAAAAAAATAAAGGAAAGCAAAATGAAAACTAGTATTTGAGGGTCCCCATGTGCCAGGCATTGTGTTAAGCACTGCCTTAGTTCAAGCTGCTGTAACAGAATACCATAGACTGAGTGGCTTATAAACAATAGCAATTTATTTGGCACAATTCTGGAGGCTAGAAAGTCCAAGATCAACGTGCCAGCAGATTCTGTATCTGGTGAGGGCCTATTTCCTGGGCAGTCTTCTCATTGTGTTATAACATGTAAGGACCAAAGGAGCTCTTTCAGGTCTATTTCATAAGGACATTAATTCCATTCATCCTAGAGGGCAGAGGTTCTGCCCTCATGACCTAATCACCTTCCAAAGGCCCCACCACCAAGTACCATCAAAGTGGGGATTAGGATTTCAACATGTAAATTTTGGGAAGGACAGACTTGGTTTGTGTCATTTAATCAGCATAGTATATGTACTTAAACCAATATACACATATATTAGAATGCATTCTTATTTGAACTACTCTTGAAACAAATCTGTTTTTGAAGGAAAAAATTATAAAATACGTAAAAAACATTTTTGAAGTATAGTTGGCAACAGTGTTAGATTAGTTTCAGGTGTACAGCATAGTAATTTGACAGCTGTACACATTATACTGTGTTCACCACAAGTGTAGCTACCTTCTGTCACCATACAATGCTATTACGATATTTTTTCTTGTATTCCCTATGCTGTAACTTCATCCCCCTTATTCATTCCATAACTAGAAGCCTGTATCTCCCACTCCCATTCATCCACTTTTCCTTTCCCCCATCCCCCTCCCTTCTGCCAACCACTAGGTCTCTGTATTTGTGGGCCTGTTTCTGCTTTTATTGTTTGTTTTCTTAAATTCCACATACAAATGAAATCACGTGGTATTTGCCTTTTTCTGTCAGGCTGATGTCACTTAGCATAAAGCCCTCTAGGTCCATTGAAATAATGTGGTTATTTGCCTTTTTCTGTCTGGCTTATTTCATTTAGCATAAAGCCGTCTAGGTCCATATGTGCTGTCCTAAATGGCAAGCTCTCATTCTTTTTTATTGCTGAGTAATATTCCACTGTGTGTGCACATGTGTGTTTGTATCCCATCTTCTTTATCCGTTCCTCCAGCATTAGACACTTACGTTGCTTCCATATCTTGGTAAATAATGCTGCAATAAACCTAAGGGTGCATATATCTTTTAGAATTAGTGGTGTTTGTTTTCTTTGAGTAAATACTCAGTAGTGGAATTACTGGATCCTGTGGTATTTCTATTTTTAAATATTTGAGAAACCTCCATAGTGTTTTCCACAGTGGCTGCACCAATTTGCACATAAACTAGCAGGGCCCAAGAGTTCTTTTTTCTCCACATCCTCACTGGCACTTATTATTTCTTGTCTCTTTGATATTAACCATTCTGACCAGTGTAAGGTGATACCTCATTGTGGTTTTGATTTGCAGTTTTCTGATTATTAGTGATGTAGAGCATCTTTTCATGGTCTGTTGGCCGTCTGTATGTCTCCTCTGAAAAAACATTTTTGTATTCTGCCCATTTTTTAATTGGGTTATTTGGTTTAATAGTGTTGAGTTGTATAAGTGTTCTATATATTTTAGATATTGAACCCTTATGAGATAAATCATTATATATATCTTCTCCCATTCAGCAGGTTTTCTTTTCCTTTTGTTGATGGTTTCCTGCACTGTGCAAAAGCTTTTTTTGTGTGTTAAGTCCCAATAGTTTATTCTCGCTTTTGTTTCCCTTGCTTTAGGAGACATATCTAGAAAAATGTTGCTGTGGCTGCAGAGAAATTGCTGCCTATTTTCTTTTAGGAGTTTTGTAGGTTTAGGTCTCACATTTAGGTCTTTAATCCATTTTAAGTTTGTTTTTGTGTATAGTGTGAGAAAGTGGTCCCATTTCATTATTTTTCATGTAGCTGTGCAGTTTTCCCAGCCCTATTTATTGAAGAGTCTATCGTTTTGCCATTATGTATTCTTATGTCCTGTGTAGATTAATTGGCCATATTAGCATGGGTTTATTTCTAGGCTTTCTATTTTGTTCTTTTGATCTATGTGTCTATTTTGGTGCCAGTACCATATTGTTTTTATTACTACAGCTATTGTGGTTTAGCTTGAAATCTGGGATTATGATACCTCCAGCTTTGTTCTTACTCAAGATTGCTCAGCTCTTTGGGGTCTTTTGTGATTCCATACAAACTTTGGAATTATTCTAGTTCTCTGAAAAATGCTATTGGCATTTGATAGGGATTGCATTGAATCTGTTGATGGCTTTGGGCAGTATGGACATTGTAACAATGTTAAGCCTTCATTCCATGAACATGGAGTATCTTTCCAATTGTTTGTGTCATCTTCAATTTTTTTCAACAGTGTTTTCATAGTTTGCAGAGTAAAGGTCTTTCACCTCCTTGATTAAATCTACTCCTGGTGTTTTACTCTTTTTGGTATAATTATAAATGGAATTGTTTTCTTCATTTCTCTTTCTGCTAAGTTGTTACTAGTTTATAGGAACACAACTGATTTCTGAGTGTTAATTTTGTATCCTGCAACTTTACTGAATTCATCTATTACTTCTAATAGTTTTTTGGTGGAGTCTTTCAAGGTTTTCTATGTATAGTATCACATGTTTTCTGCAAATAGTGATGTTGTAACTTCTTCCTTACCAGTTTGGATTCCTTTTATGTCTTTTTCTTGTCTGGCTGCTATGGCTGGGACGTCCAGTACAATGGTGAATAAAAGCACTGGGCATGGACATCCCTGTCTTTTTCCTGATCTTAGAGGAAAAGCTCTGTTTTTCACCTTTGAGTATGATGTTAGCTTTGGGTTTGTTATGTGTGGTCTTTATTATTTTGAGGTATGTTCCCTCTAAACCCACTTTGTTGAAGGTTTTTATCATGAACAAATGTTGAATTTTGTCAAATGTTGTTTCCGCATCTGTTGAGATGATCATGTGGTTTTTACCCTTCGTTTTGTTAGTGTGGTGTATCATGTTGATTGCTTTGCAGATGTTGAACCATCTTTGCATCCCCAGAACAAATCCCAGTTGATGGTGGTAAGTGATCCTTTTAATGTATTTGAATGCAGTTTACTAATACTTTGCATCTGTGTTCATTGGTGATATCGGTCTGCAGTTGTTTCTTGGTTTCTTTAGTAGTGTGTTTGGTGTTGGTGTCAGGATGATGCTGGATTTTTAGAATGTATTTGGAAACTATCCTTCTATTTTTTGGAATAGTGTGAGGAGAATAGGTGTTAACTCTTCTGTAAGTATGTGGTCGAATTCATCTGTGAATTCATCTGGTCCTGGTCTTTGTGTTTTGGGAGTTTTTTGATTACCAATTCAATTTCATTGTTAATAATTGGTATGTGTTCAGATTTTCTGTTTCTTTTGATTCAGTTTTGGAAGATTGGAAGTTTCTGGAAATATCTATTTCTTCTAGGTTGTCCAGCTTGTTGGCATATAATTTTTTGTAGTAGTCTCTTATAATTCCTTATATTTCTGTGGTATTGGTTGTTACTTCTCCTCTTTCGTTTCTGATTTTGTTTATTTGGATGTTCTCTTTTTTGTTTGTTTGTTTTTGGGGTTTTTTTTGGTTTTTTTTTTAGTTTTGTTTTTGATGAGTCTAGCTAAAGTTTTGTAAGCTTTATGTTTTCAGAGCCAGCTCTAGGTTTCATTGATCTTTCCTTTTGGCCTCCATTTCATCTTTATTTCCATTCTGATCTTTATTACTTCATTCCTTGTACTAAGTTTGGGATTTGTTTGTTCTTTTTAGTCTCTTTGGTTATAAGGTTAGATTGTTTATTTGAGATTTTCCTTATTTCTTGAGGTACGCCTGTATCCATATAAATTTCTTTTCTTAGAACTGCTCTTGCTGTGTCCCCAGGATTTTGGATCATTATGTTTTCATTTCCATTGGGCTCCATGTATTTTTTATTTCCTCTTTGATTTCTTCATTGACCCATTAGTTGTTTAGTAGCATGTTGTTTAGCTGCCACATGTTTGTGCTTTTTCCAGTTTTTTTTTCCTTGTAATTGATACCTAGTTTCATACTGTCGTTGAAAATGATACTTGATATGATTTCAGTCTTCTTAAATTTATTGAGACTTATTTTGTGGCCTAATATGTGACCTATTCTTGTGAATGTTCCCTGTACCCTGAAAAGAATGTGTGTTCTGTTATTTTGGATGGAATGTTTTGTATATATCTTTAAGTCCATCTGGTCTAATGTATTGTTCAAAGACACTGTTTCCTTATTAATTTTCTGCCTTGATGATCTATCCATTGATACAAGTGGGGTATTAAAGTCCCCTACTATTATTATATTACTGTCAGTTTATCCCTTTTAATATTTGTCTTATTTAGGTGCTCTAATATTGGGTGCATAGATATTTGCAGTTATCATTTATCATTATGCAATTTATCATTAGTCCTTTGTCATTATGTAATGCCCCTCTTTGTTCTTTGTTACAGTCTTTGTTTTAAAGTCTGTTTTTTGTTTATTTGTTTTGCTTTCATTTGCTTGGAATATTAATTTTCTATCCCTTCACTTTCAATTTGTATGTATCTTTAGGTCTGAAATGAGTCTTTTGTAGGCAGCATATAGAAGGGTCTTGTTTTTTAAATCCACTCCATTACCCTGTGTCTTTTTGTTGGAGTATTTAGACCATTTACATACAGTTTTGTAAGTATATACTTACTACCATTTTGTTAATTGTTTTCTGGTTGTTTTTGTAGTTTTTTTTATTCCTTTTTCTCTTGCTCTTTCCTTGTGATGAGGACTTTCTTCAGTGTCATACTTGGCTTTCTTTCTCTTTATTTTTTGTTTATCTATTACAGGTTTTTGGTTTGTGGTTACCATGAGGTCCGTAAATAACATCCTAAGAATATAGTAGTCTATAATAATTTCATGGTCAGTTAAATACAAACACATTTTTTAAATTTTTTAAAATTTTTTTTTTTAACGTTTATTTATTTTTGAGACAGAGAGAGACAGAGCATGAACGGGTGAGGGTCAGAGAGAGAGACACACACACAGAATCCGAGCCAGGCTCCAGGCTCTGAGCTGTTAGCACAGAGCCCGACGCGGGGCTCGAACTCATGGACCATGAGATCAGGACCTGAGCCGAAGTCAGACGCCCAACCAACCGAGCCACCCAGACGCCTTGAATACAAACACATTTTATAAAAGAACTTCGATTTTATTCCCCCCTCCCCATTTTACATATATGTTTTTATATTTTACATCTTTTTATTCTGTGAGTCCTCTTAACTAATTAAGATACTATTGATTTTACTACTTTAACATCTTTTAGAAGGTTAGTTTAGTGGTGATCAACTCCTTTAACTTTTGTTTGTCTCTCCTTCAATTCTGAATGATAATCTTGCTGGCTAGAGTATTCTTGGTTGTAGGTTTTTTTCCTTTCAGTACTTTGAATATATCATGCCACTCTCTTCTAGCATGCAAAATTTCTGCTGAAAAATCAGCTGATAGCTTGTGGTATTTCCTTTGTATGTAACCATTTTCACTTCTATTGCTGCTTTTAAAATTCTCTATCTTTAACCTTTGACATTTTAATTATTATATGTCATTGTGTGGATCTCCTTGGGTTTATCTTGTTAAGCATTCTGTATGATTCCTGAACCTGGATGCCTGTTTCCTTCCCCAGTTTAGGGAAGTTTTCAACTCTTATTTCTTCAAATAAGCTTTCTGCCCTTTTTCTCTCTCTTCTCCTTTGGGGACCCCTATAATGCAAATGTTTGTTCACTTGATGTTGCCCAAGAGATCCTTTAACCTATCTTCATTTTTTGTTTGTTTGTTTTTTCTTTTTGCTATTCATCTTAGGTGCTTTCCATTAACCTGTCTTCTAGATTACTGATCCATTCTTCTGCATCCTCTACTGTTGATTCCCTCTAGTTTTTGTAGTCTTCGACTCTGATTTTTTTTTTTTTTTTTGTATTTTCTGTCTCTGTTGAAGCCCTCACTGAGTTCTTCCACTCTTCTCTCCAGTCCAGTGAGCATTTTTATGACCATTACTTTGAACTCTTTATGAGGCATATTGCTTATCTCCAGTTACAAATGGATTTCATATAAAAAAAATCTTTAATTTTTAAAATCTTTAGATGGGGAAAAAAGTTCCTTGTTTAACAGATTAGACTCTCCTGTAAGACTATGAAAGGACATATAACTTCAACTTCCAGCTCTAAAAAAAAAAAGGTTAAAGGGTAAAAAGAGGTAAGAGAATTATTCTGCTTAATTGAGATTAAGTGGCATAATGTAATAATATCTAAAGAGAGAAAATTCCTTAGCTTTCTTAAAATGAGAGAGGCTTCTTGTTCTATTTTCGTCATCATCCTCCCACAGTCTATTCCCCTTGTGCATTCAGAGTTTACTGGGCAGGTAGGAGTTAAGAGATGAGATAAAGAAATTCAGGTATTAACAAATTAAAAGTATCACAGTAGCTGGTGTTAATAATATGCTTTGGCAGTTCCCATTTTCTTGGTTCTCTACCCCACAGTTCTCAGCTCCTGACTGAATAGTCATGGTTTACCTTGCAGAATTAGCAGCAGCAAATATGTAGAGCATCTAGAGAAAAGTTGTGGTACCAAAAGTTCTCAGGGTAACGTAAGTGACTAGCTTAATAACCACCACTTTCCCGTAACCTGGATTCTAACCTTTCACTTTATTTTTAAAGAGAATCATGGAAGTTCTTGGTAGCTTGTATTCTAATTAGCCCTGATGACTATGAATCTGATCTAACATAATGATTACTCCTAGAGAAGAACCATCAGTATTACAGGTAGCAGCAAGAAGGACCTGGGTAATGCCAAGAGTCAGAACCATTGAAAGTATTATGTAGTTAACTCTTTAGATCAATAATAAATGGAGCAACAGACACCAATGGGAACTTGAAGATTTGCTTTATGGAGGGAAATGTTAGAAAAAGTCAGTTTCTAAAAAGAATTTTAGTTCATTTTACTCACAGATTAATTGAAAATAGTAAGTTTATTTAAATGACTGCCAATGTCAGAGCCTTTCCTTACAGTGAACATAAGCAGTTATTACTAAATTTTTGGAAAGTGAACAAAGATGGTAGATACCATTAAGAGTACATTTTTCCCATCTTTAAATTACAGCATTTTAATTTTAAAATTATAATCATTTAGTATTAATGCTGTGAGTGCTAATTTATATATTCTAGATTGGAGATTAGAGATTAATTTATTAGTAATTGTTTTTATTTTTAGGAATTACATTTTTCTATTTATATTTTTGTTATAATGAAATAACCATGACAGATATTAGGAGGTATAGGACTTTGATGTTTAGAACCTTTGTTTATTTATATAACCACTTTATTATTTGGCCTCTAAAATCATTGCTAATTCTTTTCCCCTACCAAACTCATCAAAATTTCTAGGTATTCAGATTTGAGAACAACACATTTCCCTGCTCAGCATGTCAGTATATACTGTTAAAGAAAAGTGAATACAGTTTGTTAATATGTAATCATCAGTTCATTTTATATAGGTTACTGAATAAGTTATAAATTAGTAATAGATTCAGTCATTCCTGAACCATCAGATTTTGAATCAATGACTTTGAGGGGTAGACTGGATCTCACTATTAGTTCTTTACATACCATCTAATGAAATGGGATCACTGCCACATCAAAGAATTTAAAAATAGGAGTTCCTTTAGTTTGAACCACAAGTTTTCATTTTTGTCTTTTGTGTTCTGCTGAGTAAGACAGTATGTGTATAAGATTTTAGGGAGGCAAACTAGTACCTTAGAAGTATATAAATCTAGTTTTATCTAAACAATCAAAAGAAAAATAAATAAATTAGAGTTCGTCAAATTAAAAACATATGTGTGTCAAAGGACACTATCAAAGTGAAAAGACAACCCACAGATTGGAAGAAAATATTTTTATAAATCTTATAACTGATAAGAGTCTAGTATCCAGACTACATAAAAAATTCTTACAACTTACCAACAAAAAACATAAATAACCTAACTAAAAAATAGACAAATGACTAGACTAGTCATTTCTTCAAAGAAAAGATATATAGGGGTGCCTGGATGGCTCAGTCGGTTAAGCGTCCGACTTCTTCCTAGGTCATGATCTTGCAGTTTGTGAGTTCAAGCCCCGCGTCGGGCTGTGTGCTGACAGCTCGGAGCCTTGAACGTGCTTCAGATTTCTGTGTCCCCCTCTCTCTCTGCTCCTCCCCTGCTCATGCTCTGTGTCTGTCTCTCAAAAATAAATAAATGTAAAAAAAAATTTTTTTAAAGAAAAGATATATATATATAGATATAGATATATATATATATATAAATGATCAATAAATACATGAAAAGATGCTCAACTTCATTAGTAATTATGAAAATGCAAATTAAAACCACAATGAGATACTAGTTTATGCTCACTAGAATGACAGTACTTAAAGAAACAACAGGAAATAAGTGTTGGGGAGGATGTGAAGAAATTGGAACCCTCAGACTTACCTGGGAATATATAATATTGCAGCCACTATGGAAAACAGTTGGGCAGTTCTCAAAACATTAGACTTGGAGATACCATATAGCCCAGTGATTCAATTACTAGCTATATACCCCAGATAATTGAAAACATGTTCATATATAAAAAAAAAAAAAAAAAAAAAAAAATTTATAAAAAACTTAAAGCAGAAAAATTTTTAAAAAAAAAAAAAAAAAAAAAAAAAAAAAAAAACTTGTACATAAATATTCAGCAGCATTATTCTTAGTAACCAAAAAGTAGAAACAGCCCAGAATGCACTGTCTGCCCTTGGAAGCTACTGATGATTTACAGAATTTTGAGAATTCTTACTAATAACCCCAAGTCTGGGGAGAAGCAAATTCAATGAGTACTCTTATCTTCTCATTCTTTTCAGTAAGGAAAAAATGAGTAAAACAAAAAGTTTTTTGTTTTTTGTTTTTTGTTTTTTGTTTTTTGTTTTTTTAAAAAAAGGACTAATCTCTGGTACAAGTTTCCAGGAATACACTGAATCAGAGAACACAGGGAAACCATCCCATGTGAATGGGTTACTCTACCCCCCAGCTAGGTAGATGTGCACTTAACAAAAAGTCAGAATTAAGAACCTGGATGTTCCAAGGAAACACAACAGGTTAATCTTACTAATATAGGCAAGCATTCTAAAAAGATATTAGTATGTTCAGTCATATAAAAATGATAACATATAAAAGTGAATAAGGTAGCTTTATTTCAGGAATGTCATTCTTGAGTTGAACACTAAAATAATTTAAAGGGAAAAAAATCACATGATTATCTCAATAGATATAGCATATAAGCAATAGAAGAAAGTCAGAAAGTCACCTATGTTAAATCAGAGCAGGTAAAAGATCTAGGCAGGGTTGTAAGATAAAAATAAAAGCAGAGGCACCTGGGTGGCTCAGTCGGTTAAGCGTCCAATTTCAGCTCAGGTCATTATCTCACAGTTCATGAGTTTGAGCCCTGCACTGAGCTCCTACACCAACAGTGCAGAATCTGCCTAGGATTCTCTCTCTGCCTGTCCCCCACTTACATATGCGCGTGTGTGCTTTCTCTCTTTCTCTCTCTCTCTCTCAAAATAATAAGCGTAAAACTAAACAAAAAAAAAAAAAAAAAAAGCATAACTGTGCAAACATACTATAGCAAACTAATGAACTAACAACAAAAAAAAAAGAAATAGCATGTAGAAGATGAAGACCTATAACCTAAAAGACAGAAGGAAATACATGTACTTCAAGTGCTAGACCTTAATAAAAACAAAAAATGAAAAAAATGAGATCTCAAAGACAGGATGATAATTCAGCAGATTAAAGGTGAATTGCAGGGGCACCTTGGTGGCTCAATTGGTTAAGCGTTTGTTCAACGTAGGCTCAGGTTTTGATCTCATGGTTCATGAGTTCGAGCCCTACATCAGGCTCTATGCAGGCAGCTCATAACCTGGAGCCTACTTCAGTTTCTGTTTCTCCTCTCTCTCTTTGCTCCCAGGGATCCCTCCCTCTCTCTCTGTCTCAAAAATAAAATAAACATTAAAGAAAAAAACAAAAAAAACTTACTGTGTGAGCGCCTGTGTGGCTCAATTGGTTAAGCATCTCACTTCAGCTCAGGCCATGACCTTGGGGTTCATGGGTTTGAACCCCACTTTGGGCTGTCAGCATGGAGCCTGCTTGGGATCCTCTGTCTTCCTCTTTCTCTGTCCCTCCACTACTTGTGCATGCTCGCCCCACCCCCCCAAAAGTAAATAAACATTAAAAAAATTTTTTTTAACTTCTCTTATGGTAAAGAAACATTTAATGTACTCTTTAGTTTCACTTCTTTTTTCCTTTGTTAAATTCTAATTAACTTAAAATTTAATGCTTTTATTTAAAAAATAGTATCCTATCTTTCTAAAGGTATTACTATTGCTCTATATACACGGAAGGAAAAGTAGGTAGATAATAAGCTAGATGTCTGGAATAATGTTAACTTAGTAGTAATGACAGTTTCTGGCTGGTGGGACTTGAGATGTGTATGTATCAGTCAGAGTCTAGCCAGGCCATATCAGTTGTTTTTAACAGAAAGAATTTAGTAAAAAGGTATTGTTAATAGACATTAAACTGAAGTGGCAAAAATAGGCCACTAAAGTTTTCACAGAGATATCAACTATGGGAAACAGCTACCATTCCTAAGGCTGTGGGACAAAGGAAAGAAGTTGAAATTATTAGAATATATAAATTCACAGGAGAGGTCCTGTGGAGGTTAAACTCAGATATCTGAGAATGGGAGTACTGCTTAGGCTAGTTAATGCCTCTGGACCTGGAATGTGGACCCTGTGGGCCTAAGACTCAAATACCTGGTGCTGATGTTTCTGAGGAGGGCACAACAGGGCTGTTTGGGATAATAAGTGAGGTTAAAAAAAAATGTTATTTTGTTCCAGGTGGCTAGCCAGAATAGGGAATACTCTACCCACTTTTTAGAAATCTTCCTCTTTGTCTCTCAGTGTAGGACTTTTGAAAGTTTTTATTCATACTGATCTTGTACATTTTTAGAATTTATTGCTACCCATTTTAGTTTAGTTTTGTTCCTATAAATGAAGCATTTCTTCTGCTGTATCTTTTGACTGGTTTTAGTTTGTACATAAGAAAGCTTTTTAATATTAAATATTAATTTAACATCCAGAATCCTTACTGAATTTTGTTGTTTGTCAGTTTTCCACCTTCACAGTATTTAAACTTCTCTAAATAGCTCTTACAGAAATCTGCTTTGCATTTTGTTTAGGTGGTTGGACTATGTCCAACATACTGATTTCTCTTTATTGCTAAGTACCATTTCTTTTCCTGAACTATTATTGTAAAATAGTGATCTCCCTGCTTTTTCCCCTGTCCCATCTCTAATTCATTCTGAACACAATTGCTAATATAATATTTTTAAAACTTAAATCATATCACTTTCCTACTCAGAACCTTTAAATGATCATCCACTGTTCTTCAGATAAAATTCAGGTTCCTTAGCATAAGCTACAAGGCTCTGTGTCTTAGTCTGCATGGTCTACAAGAACAAAAATCATAGACTGGGTGGCTTAAACAACAGAAATTAATTTTCTCACAGTTTGGCGGCTGGGAAGTCCAAGATCAAGGTGCTAGCCAGTTCACTTCCTGATGAGTGCTCTCTTTCTCATTTGCAGATGCCCACCGTCTTGCCCATATCCTTACAAGGTCTTTCCTGTATTTGTACTTCATAGGGGGTCTGCAAGCACACTCTTCTTTCTCCTAAGGCCAGTAATCCCATCATAAAGGCCTGATCCTCATGACTGGATGTAACCTTCATTACCTTCCAACGGCCCTATGTCTAAACATCATCATACTGTGCATTAGGGCTTCAAAATAAGAATTTTAGTGGGACACAGTCTACTCTGCTCTAAAATGATCTGGACCCTGCCTGTCTCTAACCTTTTCTAGTGGCACTCTCCAGAGTCCCTTTAACACGCTGACCTCTTTTAAATTTTCCAAACACATCAAGCTTCTTTCTACTTAAGAATCTTGACACATGCAGTTCTCTGCCTAGAGGCTCTTCCTTAGGCTCTTTACTCAGAGATTTGTTTTCCTCCTTTAGGTCCCCGTTTAAATACCCCTTTCTCAGAATCCACATATGTGAGCAGGTCTCCTCTAATTGTCTGTCACCTCACTGAACTTATTTATTAACCTATTACAAATGTGTATCTATATATGTATGTACATAACTTTATTCTTCTGTCTACTTTTTAAATGACCCAGAATCCTCCATAATAAAAAATGTTTTTCTAATGGAAAAAAATTTCTGTTGATAAACTTTAACTTCTTGAATTCAGTCAAGCTTTTGCTTTTGCTTTTGCTTTTGCTTGATCATACACTGTTGAGAAAATAATACTCATGTGCATTGTACTTCAGCAATACCTTTAAGAATTAAAAGGCCACATTCCTTTAATGCCTTAATTCCAGTTCTAAGAATGATTTGTACATGTATTTTAAGACATTTATACATGGATTTTCATTGCAGACAGCAAAGGTTTGGAGCAACCTAAATATCCATCAATGGGGAGGGGGTAGTTCAATGAATTAGATTATAATCATACTATGAAATACTACTGAGTTATTAGGGGATGGAGCTGTTCAGTATGTAATGATATGGAATGATTTCCAAGTAGAAAGAAAATGTACAGTGGCATTGTGTATAGAGCGTCTGCCATCGTGTGTGTACACCCCACAAAAGGTACTATATTGAAATTTTATCTAGATTGTCTTTTGAAAGATAGGGCAGAAACTAGTGGCTGCTTTCAGGGATAGGAAACCAGATGACTAAAGATTCAAGGGTGGCATGGAGACTTTCTTTCTCAATGAAAGAGTAGTAAAAAAATACCATGGGAGTAGAGATGAATGACTGTTTCTGACTGAAATTATGGGGAAGACTTTTTGAAAAGCAAAGATATTTTTTAAAAACTTAGTATTGCTTTTATCTAACAAAAACAGAACTCATATTAACAGGTAATTATGATAGATATTGCTGTGAGAGATATAAAATGATTTCAGTTACAAGTGGAAATGTTATCTGGATTTTATTTGCTTTTAGGTGGTGATAGTGGACTGGATGGGTTAGGAGGACCAGGTGTACAACTAGGAAGCCCAGATAAGAAAAAACGCAAGACAAATACACAGGTAAATTGACATTTTCTTTGATAACCATTTTTGTTCACTGATACGATCAGGCTAATGAGGTAAATTTAAATTTGGTCATGGATTTTTTTCCCCTCCTCATTTGTAACCTAATAGTGAATTTTGCAGTGATTTTTTTTTTTTTTTTTTAATTCTGTAACTAGTGGCTATTGTTGGCCTATAGGCCTAGAGTGGATATTGCAAGAGGGAAGTGTAGGCAGACAAATTAAAATGTTTATTCTTAAAACTAACTTAAACAGCACAGATGCCTGTAGTTTTAGTAAAAGATTTAAAATATATGAACATAGGTTTAGCCTGAAGCAATATTTAGCTGTTATAATAATTTAGTAGTATGTACATATCATTGAGCAGTCATGGGGGAGGCATCTTTTGTGTACAACATGTGGTTGAATAAATAGTTATCAAAACAGGCTTTTGTGGCTTTATCTTCTGTAAATTTGAAGCACTCTTTTTATTCTAAAGACTGCAAGTAAGTATTTTGTGTGTAAGGATTATTTTTTTCCATTTTGGCCACCATCTCTTAAAATTACAGTGTGACTAAAACTGGAAGTTTATTTTTCCATTCTGAGGCCGAGAGCATAGTGCTTGGGGAATACTTTAATAGCTACTCCCTGAAGTTAAGCCAGTAAAAAAACTTAGAGCCTGTTTATTGTTACTTAATTTTATGGTTTTTTGGGGGGTGTAACAGGTACTTTTAGTTAGAATTTTAAGTGAAAAATTCCAGAACTAAAGTTAAGCATATTAAATGCAAATTATGTAATTAAGCTTCTTTTGAAGGTTAATAAATACCTTTGAAATTTGAAGTAACAATGAATTTGAGCTCAGAAAAGCATGCCTTATTTTCTTTCCTAAATGGAAGAAATCTATACATTTTAATCATTAAATATAAGTAAATATAAAACTTATTTGGAATTGAAAAGTCAGATGAATTAAATTTTCATAAGACATAGCAAGAAAAATTTGATTAAAACTAGGTTCTTACATGTTAAGATAACAATTTTAATGACTTCTTTGCTCAAAACATGTATTTTACTCTACATTCTCATTTCAGGGGCCTTCTTTTCCTCCATTGTCTGAGTATGCTCCACCACCGAATCCAAACTCTGACCATCTAGTGGCTGCTAATCCATTTGATGACAACTATAATACTATTTCCTATAAACCACTACCTTCATCAAATCCATATCTTGGCCCTGGTTATCCTGGCTTTGGAGGCTATAGCACATTCAGAATGCCACCTCACGTTCCTCCAAGAATGTCTTCCCCATACTGTGGTCCTTACTCACTCAGGAATCAGCCACACCCATTTCCTCAGAATCCTTTGGGCATGGGTTTTAATCGACCTCATGCTTTTAACTTTGGGCCACATGATAATTCAAGCTTTGGAAATCCATCTTATAATAATGCACTAAGTCAGAATGTTAACATGCCTAATCAACATTTTAGACAAAATCCTGCTGAAAACTTCAATCAGATTCCTCCACAGAATACTAACCAAGTATCTAACCCTGACTTGGCATCTAACTTTGTCCCTGGAAATAATTCAAATTTTACTTCTCCATTAGAATCTAATCATTCTTTTATTCCTCCCCCAAACACTTTTGGTCAAGCAAAAGCACCACCCCAAAAACAAGACTTTAGCCAAGGAGCAACCAAAAACACTAATCAAAATTCCTCTGCTCATCCACCTCACTTAAATATGGATGACACAGTGAATCAGAGTAATATTGAATTAAAAAATGTTAATCGAAACAGTGCAGTAAATCAAGAGAATAGCCGTTCCAGTACCACAGAAGCTACAAATAACAGCCATGCAAATGGGACACAGAATAAGCCGCGACAACCTAGAGGTGCCCCAGATGTGTGCACCACTGAAAAAAGCAATAAATCCTCTCTCCACCCAAGCCGTCATGGCCATTCTTCTTCTGACCCAGTGTATCCTTGTGGAATTTGTACAAATGAAGTGAATGATGATCAGGATGCCATCTTATGTGAAGCCTCTTGTCAGAAATGGTTTCATCGGATCTGCACTGGAATGACTGAAACAGCTTATGGCCTCCTAACTGCAGAAGCATCAGCAGTATGGGGCTGTGATACCTGTATGGCTGACAAAGATGTCCAGTTAATGCGTACTCGAGAAACTTTTGGTCCGCCTGCAGTGGGCAGTGATGCTTAATCACAGGCATTAGTTAAAGTGATTTTTTTTCCTGTGTATTTCAGAGGCTCAGTGACACAGGATTTTAATGTTTTACATTATTTTTTTAAATGCACATACAAAAAGATTATTTACCTTTCAGTTTTTGTTAATATTCTACTTCATTACCAGTACAAATTTTGTATTGTCTTTGTTTGCTATCTTAAATGAGAATAATGTATATGGGGGTGCTTTAGAAAGTACTATACAAATAAATGTTAGTTGTCGTTGTTGTTGTTAATCATAAACATAAAAGCCTCTTGAATCTTCAAAATAATATATAGCAAATGTAGGCGAGTTTTGACTTTTAAAAGTTAGAATCATTGAAAAATGTACATTGCAGAGCTGAACTTTGGCAATATTACATTAAACAGTTCAAAAAATTTTTCAAGGATCTATTTGACATATGTTTTCAAAAAAGCATATGTAGCTGTAACATGGAAGAAAGCATACATTTTAATGGATGTTTTAAAAAATAATAGAGTATGACACCAGATTTCTCCCCACTAGGGTCCTTGAAATTAATGACTTTCCTATTTTCAAGTCAGTCTTTCCAAGATATCTGTTTGTACAGATAGGAGACAGATGTTAGCATATAGTAGATGCTCAGTAAGTATTTGTTGATTGACTTGTGGATTGTACCACATGAAATTGCTAATACTAGATCAGTTGAAAATTGACTGCAATTAGTAGAGTTGAAGTGAAGTATGTTTCTAGTTGTGCTGTTTAGAATTGTAACAGTGTTATGCCCTTCACTCTTCAATTTCCTTTGATTATTGAGTTTTTTCTTATTGTTTTCCAGACAAATAAATAATATAGTATCCTCAGAAGAATTATGGATACTTCTTTTAATATGATTTCAAGCCAGGACAATACTGCAAATGAGATAGGTGTAAATATCAAGTTGGGCCTACAAGGCTCCGCTGGGGAAAGAACACCACTCAGTGGTGGTTTGAAAAATCTTGTTCTGGGGAATCTGGATTCAAAAATGAGCCTCAGGGGAGATCAGAATCCATCTTAAAGACCAATTAAGAGCCAGGGTGAGAGCTAACTCACAAACAACAATTCAAGGCCTTGAAGCAGACAGGAGCTTCTGTGACTGGGAAAAGTGAAAAGATGAATCCAAGAACATCCTCCTGGGAGATGATCAAGAATGAAGACAGTTGGAGGTGTACTCATTAAGATTCAAAAAAGCAGAAACATATTTTTAGAGTGGATCATGAACTGTGACCAAAAAAAAAAAAAAGATACTATATATGACAATTGATAGCAATTTATACAATATTTGGATATTTTTGAAGCTCCCAAACTTGCACCATCATCGTTGTGACCAAAAATGTTCTGAAGACCATATGGTGATCTGCAAAAGAATAATTACTATTGCTTAAACCCTGGTGAAACGACAGCAGCAGCATATTGCTGAGGAAGTAAAATTATGCATGAAAATTTTGATCAAGAAAGGTCCTTTGGTTAATAAACATGAGCCCACACTTTTACATGACAGCACTTGACCTCACATGTCACAAGCCACGAAAGCAAAGTTAATTCAATTGGGATATTCAATGTCGTCATGTCCATTGTAGTCACCAGACCTTTATCCAATGAACTACCTTCGTTTTCATCATTTGAAGCTTTTTTTTTAAGAAACAACATGTTCTCCAATTAAGAAGTAGTAATTGGAGGATCTGAACAATTTATATATCTGAAAAAATGACAATTTTTTTTAAAATGAAATATTTAATATCTTACTAGAAAGTTATTAATACTCATACATATTTTGATTGAATAAAACTTATTTTTTTAAATACAGTGTTTTAATTTTGACCTACAAAAACAGCAATTTCATATGGTACAAAGTAGTAGAAGGTTTTCTCCATTTACCTGTGACTAGTTAGAGGTGAGTACAAAATATTTTCAATACAGTTGTAAAATATATATCTTTACAGTTTTAGAAAATGAAATGATATAAATTCTAATACTAGGTACTCCTCTGTGTGACATCTTTACCAGTTGAAGCAGGTTAAATGCAGTATTTTTGGCTGACTCTGACATTTGATGTGTTCAGTAGCATACTTGAAAATCCCATTTTGCTTACATTATAGTTTTTATTAGAGATACACAATTTTTTAAATGTTTAAGGATCTAGTCATGTTCTTGAAATCCTAGTAAGTGCTGATTTTTAAGAAATGATGCACTGCATGCTAAATGCTTATTCCTAGCATCAGGTCATGATTTTTTATGATAATACAGTTAGATATTGAGTAGAACCTTACAGTGTTCTCAGGAGTTAACATTTTTCATGGTAGTACTTGCGTTGTACTTATTGTTAAAATTGATTTTGTGGTTTCTTAAGCCATCTGTTGCTTACACTTTCAGTAGTTGTGTGAAAGTGAAGTAACCTCTCCCAAGCTAGTATAAAGATACTTGATTCATATTGAGATTCTTTTCCATTTCCAAGTAGTTGTTTTTAAAAACTTACAGTTGAATTTTTATTCAAGTATTTAGGTCTTCAGAGCACCTTATTTAAATAAGAATCTGTAAATATTCAAAAGAAAACTCATGGTTGACTGACAGTGAGTCACTGAAAAACTATAAAATCATAGTTCATGAATGTTTTCATGTCTTTGAAGTACTTTTCTTTACTAGTTCATTTGTCTCCATATGACACTAAGTCAAAAATTATCTAGACAGTTTTTGATAGGAAAAATGATGAACTATAAGAATGGCCAGGTACCAATTTGTCCAATTTGACCCAAATAAGGCTATTAAACAAATTGTTATGGCTTTGTTAGGACAAGTGATGAGCTTCCCTAAACATTTTTAAATATTCATTGATAGAAAGAAATGTACATAGGTCGAATAGCCTTCCAGTAGCATTGCACATTTTTTTATGTAATCCTTTTCTTTCACTGAAAGGCCTCATCTTGCATGCACACAGATACACACCCACATACACACCCACACAATTGAACAGGAAATCATAGTTTCTCTTACCTTCTCAAGTTTTGTCTAGTTTAACCTGACTGACCCTCAGCAACTAGGCTCTCTCACGACAGCTAGTCATGATAGTTTTAATGCATCAGTTCCTTTCTCAGAACTCACTTTTTATTCATTTCACTGCTTCTAGATGCTACTGGACTCACTAATGCTGAAACAGCTTAGCTTGTAAAAGAAAATTTATTCTTCAGATAGAGTGCTTAGAATTAGATTTGTGATCAGTGTTTTTTTCCTTTGGTGTGAAATACTTTTAGAGTACTGCTATTATGATTCTTGTTAATCCAAATTAGATTATGTACATAAAGCAAGATTTTTCTTGTAATAGTGCTTATTCTTCTTAGAGTAACAATATAAAAAAATCCAATCTTTTTTTTTTTTTTTTTTTTTAGACTCCCATCTCTGCCTACTGGTAGGGAAAAAAACCTCAATAGTGTGAGTCACCATGAATTCTGCTAACTTTAATCATCCAAATAAGTATCAGGAGTCTTCATCTAGTATTCTTTCAAACTTGTTTGTCTTGAACATATTAAGAGTGCTAGTACTTATTGTCCATACTATAGTAATTGTATTTAATAGTAAAAAAAAAAAAAAATGTAAGTAATGGTTTTTTCTAAGGGAGCTCTAAAGAATTTTTGAGTTTCTTTTTTATAGTGTATAGAGGTTTCATATGCATGAACATTTGTGCTATTTTAGATTTTTTTTAATTAAAAAGTTCAGTTAAGAGCATCCAGGCTCCCAAAGTTCATTTGTAAATAGTGGTTTGGAACATTATATAAGATGATTAGATTGTTAGGAAAGCTCATAAAGGCTTATTTAAACCATAATGTAGTTAAGCGATAGTATCATGCTGAACACTCAGTTTTCTTTAGGGAACCAATCAGTGTAGGAAGTAGAAAGAAACAGAGGTCTTCCTTTTTCCTGATGTGATTCAGGTAAGTTTAGTTTCTTGGTGTTAGTGTTTCCTAGTTGCCCTCTTACGTCCTAAACCCTCCGGTGGAATGCTATGTAAGTCAGCTTGCCTCTTCCCTTACTGGATGCCCTGTGCTCCAAAATTCCATATTTTTCCTCCAATCAAAATTCCCATTTCTTTCTGTGGTTATGGCTGGCTAGATTTTAAGGAAAAAGTGTTTTCCACCGAGATGCAAATGAAGATAGTGAAGAAAGTGGGATTAAACATTTTTTTTAAGACTGCTTATTCAGAATGAAGTTTTATCTAATATCTAAGATTTCAGACAATATGACCACATTTCAAGTACTGTAGGAAGCAGTATTTTTATCAAATTGATGGATGCTGTCTTGAGAATACTTCCCAATTTCCTTTAGGTTTTTGGATATTTTCATAGTTTCCTCAACTTTTGAACTCAGAGGTTTCTTCTCATTTCCACATTTTAGTAACTTCCCCCTTTTCTGTATTCTCTTTATCCAGTAGAGCAGTATAGAAGTCACATCTGCATTTTTCCAACTTTTGGTACAGTAGTGGAAGTCTAGAGGTACTCCTGGAGTAAGGAGGCTAAGGCTGGCATTAACATCTCCTAAGACATATGGTCTAGGGGAAATGAAAAATGGCTGTCAATAAGCCAGACATGAATACGTCAGAGGCTGCCTGTATTTCATTGAAAATTTTTAATGAAAACCCGAGATAAGCTTCATCTTTGTCAGTTTGTCAAAATACATTACTTGCAATTATATTAAAACTTATTCTAAATACCTGTACTTTTCTTGTTCTGTAGATGATATAGATGATGTTGCTTGTTAGTTAAAATATCTTTTATAAAAGAAAGTCCTGCTTCTTATCATGATGTATGTGACTTAAATGACTGTTTCATATTAAAACTATTTCTTCCTTATGTACTGTTTACATATACCTCTTTTTGGGATATTAGTTCAGTACTTTTATACAAATCTGAGTGTGTTCCACATTGGTGACATGTATTTTTGCAGTAATTTTTTGTTTTGTTCTTAGAGCATGTCTGAAGTAACACATGCACTAGTGCTGTGGTCTGTGGCAAAATTACTGTAATTCAAATTGGAAAATAAAATGTTTCCAGACTTTGTCCAACATTTATTCCTATGGCAAAGGAAATTACTATGTAATACTAATTATTTCTTATGCTGGTATGTTTAAGCTACTCTATGAAGTATGTGAAACATCAATATTTGTGGATTAGTAGATGGCCTGATGTTTTGAAATGGGAGAGAGCAGTAAAATTTGGTGTTAGCAATTCATAACACTCATAATACAATAAATACTTCTGAAAATTTTGTTTTTCCTCTTACAGTTATAACTTATTAAGGAATTATTATCTTAATTGGTGGTACATATTAGGACTTTTTTTTTTAGCCCATATCATTAAAATTACATTCTAGACTTTGAACCTAGTCTGATATCTTCCAACAAAAGATATCATTCACTTCTTCATAACCAAAATAAGTAGAAATGCTAATCTTCATTTTTTAAGAAACTATTATAATGCCATAAAACTCCTCTAATTTACTTAGAATTTGTAACCATTGATACAAAGACTTGAATGGTGTTTACTTTGTACTATCTGATGAAAAGATTTGTTAATAAAAGTCATAAGGTTTTAAGGAAAAATGTTTAATCTTAGAAAAATGTGAAGCTTTATAAAGCATTTAAGAATACTGCATAGCTTTATAAAGCATTTGTTTGAGAATACAAAAGCATTCTTTTGCCATTAAAACAAGTACACAGAAGAATTGTAATTGATAATGCTTGGCCAGTGCAAATTTGTATTTTTGAAATTATATACTTGAAAGAAAAAGAAAAAAAAAGAATGCTCATGAGTGCTTAAACTGCATATCTTTTTAAATATTCAAATTTTTAGACTTTTATCAATTCAAACTATCCTGAGTAAGGCTTTGCTGTATTAGTGATGTATATTATAAGATAAATGTTTACCTGTGTTATGTTAATGGTATCTCTATACAGCATCATTTTTGGCTTGGTTGTTGTGTGGTGTATTTTGTACACTTGGTTGTCAATTATTGATAGGATTGACATAGCAATAAATCTGATTCAGTTCTTAATATTTAAAAAAATACCATATACCATACTGTGGCATAATTCCATCATATTTTATTTGAATCCCTAATGTTTTCATGGGTCTATTTTGAGGGTTAAAAATTTAGAATTACATGTTAGAAATTTATTTTTTCCTGGTACCTTCAAATACAATCTCTTAGAAATGGGTCTGCTTCTATTTAAATCATAGAGGTTTTAAGAAGTATTAGTATTAATTAATTCAGGAATTGCTTTGTGGAAAAATTTCAAGTATGAAATGACTAGGTTACCCCCAAATTGTTTATTTTCTTTATATGGTTTTGTACAGGTTACAGTTTTCAGAGAAGCAAAATTGGCTTGGTAACTGATTGAATATAGTAGATAATGGATAGTTTGTCTAAGGGCTTCTAAGTATTAAACCAAAAATTCTCAATTCTGAATTATTTTTAATAATTACTATTAATAGTGGTAAGCCAATTTATCTTTTTCTTTTGATTCTTTTAATTTCTTGCTTTTGATCCCTTTCTTTCTTCCTTAAGCACCATGCTAGAATTTAAGAGGAGTTTATCTTCCACATTTTAGTTTTTTTATTCTGCAGATAATTAGTAAGACAAGTAGAAGTTCCACTTTCAAAACAGTCCATGTTATTGTTGGCCATTCTTTTCAGGGTTCATACTAAATGTCATTTGTGCATTGTATAAAGAATGTTATTTATCAGTATTTAGACCTACTATTGGTAAAAATTATGTATGGCAGGCTTTCTTGAACAATATGTGTTGTAAGTTTGTTCCTATAGTGTTATGCTTCAGATTCTTTTAAATAAAGCTAGTTTTCAAAGAGAAAAACAACTGTTTTTTTAAGTGCTTGACTTTCAACAGGACAATCTTAGGTTATAGGTATGAAAGTCTTGGCTTTGGGTAGGAAATGTTCCAGGAAACACTTACCAGGACAACAGCCTATAATTTACCAGGAATTTAATTTTATACTGAGGACCAAACCAATATTTTTGGATAGGTCTTGTTACGTGCATTTTTTCCCCTGTAAAGTTGATACATAACACTGAGCCCTGAGTTTCCTTAGAAAGTCTGAGCATAATCTATCTCTATTTTGATTTTAACAAATTAGGACTTAAGTTCTTTTAATAAAAAATTAATTGGAGAGGAGCTCTACAACCTCACAGCTTAACAATCCCTGAAACAGAAACACCCCTGTAGCAGTATTAAGAAGAAACTTGTCTGAATATAAGATTAAGTTTACAAAAGACCTCCAAAGTTTGCTGGAAACATCCATTACGTGTCTAGACTTACATGGAAAGATGCAAGTGGATCTGTCAGTTGATGCAACTTGATATTCGAGGTAATAGGAATGACAAGATAAAATTATATCAAGATAAGATTTGAATGCATGAAAGTTCTATTTAAATTTATGGAATGATGGGGCACCTGGCCAGCTCAGTTGGAAGAGTGCAGGGCTCTTGATCTTAGGGTTGTGAGTTCAAGCCCCACATTGTGTGTAGAGATTACTTAAGTAAATAAGAACTTAAAAAAGTTTTAAATAAGTGGAAGGAAAAAATCAAAAATGTGTTTATCTTACGTGCTGTAGAAGAAAGATGTACAGAGACTTCCTATAAAATAACATCGTGAGTGGATGCTCTAAAGCACCCCCTGTGTTTGAAGCATAGTATGATAAATATAAAAAGAAAATTGGGTTCAAAACCAAAAAACATATCCAAGGGCAAAATATAATAGGAAGAAATCTTGAACCATGCTGAAGCAGCAGCCTGCCTGACTCTAGGTCCGGAGTAGAAATTTGCAGCCAGAAGTTCTAATCTGACAGGGTAATGAGATCTAAAAGTGCAACTACATTTCAAAGCTTGCAAGATGCAATAACAGTACTTTTTAAAAGAAATGTATACCTTTAGATAATTTTTAAGCCCCAAATATAATGAACTAAGTGTTGATCTCAAGAAGATAAGAAAATTAAAAATGTAAGGAAAGTAGAAGAAAGAAAATAGTAAAAAAAAAAAAAAAATAGGAACTAAAAAACAGGAAAGGAATAATAAAGCCACAAGCAGGTTAGTTTTAAAAAGTTGAATAAAATTGATGATCCTCTGGTGAAACTTTTTTTTTTTTTTTGATGGCAAAAATAACAAGAATGAAAAAGGGGACAAAAAGAGCACTACGTAAAGGCCAAGCTGGTATTCCTCTCTATTGCTGCAGCCACCACTTGTGAAAGGAGGCTAAACAGCAAAACCTACCTCCAGGTGATACGTGGGGCTCCAGCTCATAGGAAGATGTGGGCCCAAGGTTTGCTCAGTTAGTAACTGGTGTCATCAAAGACACTAGTTATCACCAAAGAATTGGTGATAGAAAATCAAAGAATTGAGACATTGAATTAGTATATAACACTTGGCTAAATTGAGGTCTCTAGGACACAATTCAGAGGCAACTTAAAACTTCTAGAAAGGATGAACCCAGAGGAAAGAAAGAAAAAATTAAAGAATATGCCCAGTGTAAATCAAAGTTTCAAAATGCATGAAGAAACTGGATGATAAGACAAACAGCCAACCAATACTTTTTGAAATTTCAATCCACTCAAGATGAAGATATTAGAACAGCCTGAAAAGGACTTTAAGATAAGTATGTTACAGGAACCTGAAAGGCAAACTAAAGAATAAAAATTAAAGTTATGAAACGTGGTAAGTAGACATTCATTCATTTACTCAACATTTGTTGAGTGTTTTTTATGTCAGGCACTGTTCTAGATGCTAAAAATATAGCAGTACATGAAACATAAAAATCACCATTGTTAGGAGGTTGTTATTCTAACGAGAAAATAAGCTATAAAGTAGGTTAGAGAACAAGTGCTATGCACAAATAAAAAAGGATGATAGGGAGTCCTCAGAGTGGTAGGGTAAGAGATGGAAGTTCTTAATTTTTAATAGCTCAGTTAAAAGACACTTAAGTAATGACCTGAAGAAGTAAGGGAGACCATCACACAGATAACTGGGGAAGAGAATTCCAGACACAGGTAACAGCAGGTACAATGACCCTGTGGAAAGCATGCTTGGCACATTTCATATATTTCAAGGAGGCCAGCGTGTCTGGAATGGAGTGAACAGGAGGAAAAGTGACAGGAGATGGGGTTGAAAAATTAACAGAAAACCAGATTATATGGAACTTTGTAGTTCATTGTACAGCTTTTGGCTTTTATTGGAGAGTTTTCAGGGGAGAAGGATCATTCTGAGTGCTGTGTTGAAAAATAGATTCAAGAGGTAGGGAGTTGAAGGAAGAAGACTAGTTAGGAAGCTATTATAATGAATTCCTGTGAGAGATGATGTGATTATAACCACAGAGATAGCAGTGGAAGGAGTAAAATGTGGATCTTGTTTGGTCTTGATTAAAACAAAACACACAGCTGGGGAAAAGTGACTATGAAATTGGATTATATGACATTGGTGATTATTTTAGTTTTGTTATAATAATGACATTGTTTATTTAATAAAACACCTATTTTTAAAAAGATGAATACTGAAATGCTTATGATTCTTCACCTGGCTTAAAAATAGTCCAGAGGGGAGGGGCATCTGGGTGGCTCAGTGGTCAAGCGTCTGACCCCTGATTTCGGCTCAGGTCATTATTTCACAGTCACAGGATCTAGCCCCTTGTCAGGCTCTGCTGCACTGAGCGTGAGGCCTGCTTAAGATTCTCTCTCTCTCTCTCTCTCTCTCTCTCTCTCTCTCTCTCTCCCCCTCCCTGCCACCCTACCTCCCTCTCTACCTCTGCTCCTCTCCCGGACTCACTTTCTCTCTCTCTCAAAAAAAAAAAAAAAAAAAAAAGTCCATCAGGAAGAAAAGGAGCCAAAAAAATCAGTAAGGACATATAAGACTTAATATGATTTTCAAATGTGGCCCAGTTATCACATACAGGAGGATGTTCAAGTGGTAGTTAAGGCGTGTTAGTTCCTTATCTCATTCAAGACATGTAAAGATACTGGATAGTTTCAGATTTTTTAAGAAAAAATAGTGGATTATGTATTTGTTTGTTTAGGAGCGTGCATGCATGCAAGCAAACGGAAAGGCAGAGAGAGAGGGAAGGAGAGGATCTTAAGCAGGCTTCATGCTCACTGTGGAGCCCTAAAAGGGGCTCAATCTCTCAACCATGAGATCATGACCTGAGCAGAAATTGAGTTGGACTCAACCAACTGAGACACCCAGGCACCCCATGAATTCTGTATTTAAAAAGTCATAACTTCTAAGTAAATTTAAAAGTCACAATTAAAAGAATATAAGTACAATATAGCTTCTAAACCAGCAGAGGGCAAAGCAGAATACAGAAAATTTTATCAAGCCAATAGAAGATAGAAAAGCAGCTAAAAAGAAACAGTAAGAAAAATGTACCTAAAACCAAATGTAAATGGATTCAGTTCACCTATATGACACTCTCAGATAAGACCAATGAATTTTTTTTGTCCAAATGACTTTTACAAGAGATACACATAGAAATTTCAAAAGCAAAGGAATGGTTTATGTACAGTGATATTCATTAAGAAGTAGAAAAGCCAAATTCTAAATAACTGTATACTTAAAGTAAGACCTTCTCTATAATGAAAATTATGAAGAATTAAAAAGCTTCATGTCGTATTAAAAAAATGGAAGAAATGACAATTGTTAAGTAAAAAAAAAAGTTTAAAAAGTTACATACAAAATGATCACAATTAGTTTTTAAAATAAACATTTTATATGTCTATGTATACCCACCTGGAGATAATTGTCTGGAATATTATAAAATGTTACTGTGTTTATTCCTGGATAATGGAATAATCCTGGATTTTTTTTTCCTGGATTTTTCTCCTCAGTATTGTCAACAATAAATATGTATTCCTTTGGTCATCAGAAAACATAGTTTAGGGGCGCCTGGGTGGCGCAGTCGGTTAAGCATCCGACTTCAGCCAGGTCACGATCTCGCGGTCCGTGAGTTCGAGCCCCGCGTCAGGCTCTGGGCTGATGGCTCGGAGCCTGGAGCCTGTTTCAGATTCTGTGTCTCCCTCTCTCTCTGCCCCTCCCCCGTTCATGCTCTGTCTCTCTCTGTCCCAAAAATAAATAAAAAACGTTGAAAAAAAAATTAAAAAAAAAAAAAAAAGAAAACATAGTTTAAAAAGAAAAGAATAAACAGATAGCAAAAGGTATAACAGGAAAATGCTAATCAAAGGAAGCCACTATAACAATGTTAGTATCAAACAAAACATAATGTAAGGCTATTATAAAAAAGATAGGAGATAACAAATGTTGGTGAGGATGTGGGAAAGAGGGAATCCTTTTGCACTGTTGGTGGGAATGCCAACTGGTCCAGCCACTACAGTTTCCTCAAAAAATTACAAATAGAACTAACATATGATCCAGCAATCCCAATTCTGGGTATCTATCCAAAGGAAGTGAAATGACTATGTCAAGGAGACAACTGCAACCCCATGTTCATTGCAACATTATTTATAATAGCCAAGGCATGGAAACAACTTAAGTATCCCATCAATGGACGGATGGTAAAAAACAAACAATGTGAATATAATATATTATTCATCCATAAAAGAGAAGGAAATTCTGCCATGTGCACCAACATCGGTGGACTTGAGGGTATTAGACTAAGTGAAATAAGTCAGAGAAGGACAAATACCACATGATATCACTTTCATGTGGAAGCTAAAAAACTGACATCACAGATACAGAAATTGGATTAGCAGTTGCCAGAGGTAGAAGGGTGGGGGTCAAAATGGGTAAGGGGGTCAAAAGCTATCAACTTCAGTTATAAGATAAATAAATTCTGGTGATGTAATATATAGCATGGTGAGTAAAGTTAATAATACTAGTATCATATATTTGAAAGTTGCTAAGAGGATAGATCTTAGAAGTTCTCGCCATAAGAAAAAAAATTGTAACTATGTGAGGTGATGGATGTTAACTAAACTTATTGTGGTGATCATTTCACAATACATATATCAAGTCACCAGGTTATACCCCATGCCATATGTCAGTCATATCTCAATAAAACTGGGAAAACGACTTCTGGTTACACATTTTAAAAATACATGTAAGGACAAAAATATTAATAGGAAGGAGAACATTTTGTAATTATAAAAGGAATGACCCACCAAAATGATCAAACAATCGTGAATACATATGCTTACCACAGAGTTTCAACATAGATGAAACAAAACACAACTACAGGAAGAAAAAAGTAGTAATTGTGTGAGATTTTTAAAGAAATTTGTATCAAAAGTGATAGCTCAAGTATATGTTATATGTTAAATAACAAACATGTATCAAGATCCATTTTGAATATTAAACCAAATGTGGCAAAAACAATAGCATGTTGTTATTTCACATAAAATGAAGTTTAAAGATAGATGGTTCCAGGACTGGTATATTCATCAGCTCAGTATCAGGAAACCATGTAGATTTCTCTGTGGTTCTCTTGGCTTTCCTTTCATGGTTGCAAGATGGTTATCATTGTTCTATATATCATCTTCTCACAGAATAACATCCAAAGCAAGCAGGAAAGGAGGCTCATGTTGCTCTATGTTTATCAAAGAGGAAGATCCATTCTGGAGAAGTTGGCGGTGTAGGAGGACGCTGGGCTCACCGCGTCCTGCTGGTCACTTAGATTCCACTCACATCTGGCTAAATAACCCAGAAAACCGCCAGAAGACTAGCAGAACGGACTCTCTGGAGCCAAGCGCAGACGAGTGACCCACGGAAAAGGGTAGGAAGGGTGGCGAGGTGGTGCGCGCTACACAGACTGGCAGGAGGGAGGTGGGGTGGTGGAGGGGCAGCCCGCCCAGCAAGACAGAGCCCCCAAAGTCTGGCTGGCAAAAGTGGAGGGGCCGGACTGTGTGAGTTCTGACAGCCAGCGGGACATAACATCTGGAATGTTATAAGTCAACAGCTCTGCTTGGAGAGCAGGACAGTGAGAGGACACCAGGAGGGAGAGGTATTGAGCCCTGGAAGACAGCTCAGCTTGGCAGGGAACAAAGGTGCTGGCCAGCGCCATCTCCATCTCCCATCCCCCAGCCGAAATCCCAAAGGGAACCAGTTCCCGTCACCAAACTTGCTTGCACCCCGCAAAAACGCAATGCTGTGCTTCTGTGGATCCATCCCTCCAACGGGTCTGCCTGCTTCCCTCCCAGTGCTGCAGGGCCCCTTCTGAGGGCACCACCAACGACACAGTGAGCTAAGCCTGCCCCTCCCACCCCTGTGCACCTTGCAGATCCACCCTGGCTAATATGCCAGATCCCATCAAAGCAGCACCACAAGCCTGGCAGTGTGCAAGTAGCCCAGACAGGTGCCATACCACTCCACAGTGAGCCCTGCCCCTGGGAGAGGGGAAGATAAGGTACACACCAGTCTGACTGTGGCCCCAGGGGTGGGCTGGGGACAGATATCAGGTCTGATTGCAGCCCCACCCGCCACACAAGTTACTCCAGACAGCACAGAAGTGCCCTGCAGCTCCACGCCACTCCAGGGACTATCCAAAATGACAAAATGGAAGAATTCTCCTCAAAAGAAACTCCAGGAAGTAGCGACAGCTAACGGATTGATCAAAAACGATTTAAGCAATATAACGGAACAAGAATTTAGAATAATAGTCATAAAATTAATTGCTGGGCTTGAAAAAAGTATAGAGGACAGCAGAGAATCCATTGCTACAGAGATCAGGGAACTAAGAAACAGTCATGAGGAGCTAAAAAATGCTATAAATGAGGTGTAAAATAAAATGGAGGCGGCCACAGCTCGGATTGAAGAGGCAGAGGAGAGAATAGGTGAATTAGAAGATAAAATTATGGAAAAAGAGGAAGCTGAGAAAAAGATAAAAAAATCCAGGAGTATGAGGGGAGAATTAGAGAACTAAGTGATGCAATCAAACAGAACAATATCTGTATAATAGGGATTCCGGAAGAGGAAGAGAGAGAGAAAGGGGCTGAAGGGGTACTTGAAGAAATCAGCTGAGAACTTCCCTGATCTGGGGAAGGAAAAAGGCACTGAAATCCAAGTGGCACAGAGAACTCCCTTCAGATGTAACTTGAATCGATCTTCTGCACAACATATCATAGTGAAACTGGCAAAATACAAGGATAAAGAGAAAATTCTGAAAGCAGCTGGGGATAAACATGCTTTAACATATAAATGGAGACCGATAAGACTAGCGGCGGATCTATCTACTGAAACTTGGCAGGCCAGAAAGGAATGGCAGGAAATCTTCAATGTGATGAACAGAAAAAATATGCAGCTGAGAATCCTTTATCCATCAAGTCTGTCATTCAGAATAGGAGAGATAAAGGTCTTCCCAAACAAAAACTGAAGGAATTCATCACCACTAAACCAGCCCTACAAGAGATCCTAAGGGGGACCCTGTGAGACAAAGTACCAGAGACATCACTATAAGCATGAAACCTGCAGACATCACGATGACTCTAAACCCATATCTTTCAATAATAACATTGAATGTAAATGGACTAAATGCTCCAACCAAAAGACATAGGGTATCAGAATGGATAAAAAAAAAACAAGACCTATCTATTTGCTGTCTACAAGAGACTCATTTTAGACCTGAGGACACCTTCAGATTGAAACTGAGGGGATGGAGAACTATCTATCATGCTACTGGAAGTCAAAAGAAAGCTGGAGTAGCCATACTTATATCAGACAAACTAGACTTTAAATTAAAGGCTGTAACAAGAGATGAAGAAGGGCATTATATAATAATTACAGGGTCTATCCATCAGGAAGAGCTAACAATTATAAATGTCTATGCACCGAATACGGAAGCCCCCAAATATATATAACAATTACTCACAAACATAAGCAACCTTATTGATAAGAATGTGGTAATTGCAGGAGACTTTAATACTCCACTTACAACAATGGATAGATCATCTAGACACAGGATCAATAAAGAAACAAGAGCCCTGAATGATATATTGGATCAGATGGACTTGACAGATATATTTAGAACTCTGCGTCCCAAAGCAACAGAATATACTTTCTTCTCGAGTGCACATGGAATCTTCTCCAAGATAGATCACATACTGGGTCACAAAACAGCCCTTCATAAGTTTACAAGAATTGAAATTATACCATGCATACTTTCAGACCACAATGCTATGAAGCTTGAAATCAACCACAGGAAAAAGTCTGGAAAACCTCCAAAAGCATGGAGGTTAAAGAACACCCTACTAAAGAATGAATGGGTCAACAAGGCAATTAGGAAGAAATTTAAAAATATATGGAAACAAACGAAAATGAAAATACAACAATCCAAAAGCTTTGGGATGCAGCGAAGGCAGTCCTGAGAGGAAAATACATTGTAATCAAGGCCTATCTCAAGAAACAAGAAAAATTCCAAATACAAAATCTAACAGTACACCTACGGGAAATAGAAGCAGAACAGCAAAGACACCCCAAACCCAGCAGAAGAGAAATAATAAAGATCAGAGCAGAAATAAACAATATAGAATCTAAAAAAACTGGTGAGCAGACCAATGAAACCAAGAGTTGTTTTTTTGGAAAAAAAAAAAATGATAAACCTCTAGCCAGGCTTCTCAAAAAGAAGAGGAAGATGACCCAAATAGATAAAATCATGAATGAAAATGGAATTATTACAACCAATCCCTCAGAAATACAAACAATTATCAGGGAATACTATGAAAAATTACATGCCAACAAACTGGACAACCTGGAAGATATGGACAAATTCCTAAGCACCCACACACTTCCAAAACTCTAACAGGAAGAAATAGAAAGCTTGAACAGACCCATAACCAGCAAAGAAATGGAAGCAGTTATCAAAAATCTCCCAACAAATAAGAGTCCAGGGCCAGATGGCTTCCCTGGGGAATTCTACCAGACATTTAAAGCAGAGATAATACCTATCCTTCTCAAGCTATTCCAAAAAAGAGAAAGGGAAGGAAAACTTCCAAACTCATTCTATGAAGCCAGCATTACTTTGATTCCTAAACCAGACAGAGACCCAGTAAAAAAAGAGAACTACAGGCCAATATCCCTGATGAATATGGATGCAAAAATTCTCAATAAGATACTAGCAAATCGAATTCAACAGCATATAAAAAGAATTATTCACCATGATCAAGTGGGATTCATTCCTGGGATGCAGGGCTGGTTCAACATTCGCAAATCAATCAACGTGATACATCACATTAATAAAAGAAAAGATAAGAACCATATGATCCTGTCAATCGATGCAGAAAAAGAATTTGACAAAATTCAGCATCCTTTCTTAATAAAAACCCTCGAGAAAGTCAGGGTAGAAGGAACATACTTAAACATCATAAAAGCCATTTATGAAAAGCCCACAGCTAACATCATCCTCAATGGGGAAAAACTGAGAGCTTTTTCCCTGAGATCAGGAACACGACAGGGATGTCCACTCTCACCGCAGTTGTCTAACATAGCGTTGGAAGTTCTAGCATCAGCAATCAGACAACAAAAGGAAATCAAAGGCATCAAAATTGGCAAAGATGAAGTCAAGCTTTCACTTTTTGCAGATGACATGATATTATACATGGAAAATCCGATAGACTCCACCAAAAGTCTGCTAGAACTGATAGATGAATTCAGCAAAGTCGCAGGATACAAAATCAATGTACAGAAATCAGTTGCATTCTTATACACTAATAATGAAGCAACAGAAAGACAAATAAAGAAACTGATCCCATTCACAATTGCACCAAGAAGCATAAAATACCTAGGAATAAACCTAACCAAAGATGTACAAGATCTGTATGCTGAAACTATAGAAAGCTTATGAAGGAAATTGAAGAAGATATAAAGAAATGGAAAAACATTCCGTGCTCATGGGTTGGAAGAATAAATATTGTTAAAATGTCAATACTACCCAAAGCTATCTACACATTCAATGCAATCCCAATCAAAATTGCACCAGCATTCTTCTCGAAGCTAGAACAAACAATCCTAAAATTTGTATGGAACCACAAAAGACCCCGAATAGCCAAGGTAATTTTGAAGAGGAAGACCAAAGCAGGAGGCATCACAATCCCAGACTTTAGCCTCTACCTCAAAGCTGTAATCATCAAGACAGCATGGTATTGGCACAAAAACAGACACATAGACCAATGGAATAGAATAGAAACCCCAGAACTAGACTCACAAAAGTATGGCCAACTAATCTTTGACAAAGCAGGAAAGAATATCCAATGGAAAAAAGACAGTCTCTTTAACAAATGGTGCTGGGAGAACTGGACAGCAACATGCAGAAGAATGAAACTAGACCACTTTCTTACACCATTCACAAAAATAAACTCAAAATGGATAAAGGGCCTGAATGTGAGACAGGAAACCATCAAAACACTACAGGAGAAAGCAGGAAAAAACCTCTCTGATCTCAGACGCAGAAATTTCTTACTTGACACATCCCCAAAGGCAAGGGAATTGAAAGCAAAAATGAACTATTGGGACCTCATGAAGAGAAAAAGCTTCTGCACTGCAAAGGAAACAGTCAACAAAACTAAAAGGCAACCAACAGAATGGGAAAAGATATTTGCAAATGACATATCAGACAAAGGGCTAGTATCCAAAATCTATAAGGAGCTCACCAAACTCCACAACCAAAAAACAAATAATCCAGTGAAGAAATGGGCAGAAAACATGAATAGACACTTCTCTAAAGAAGACATCCAGATGGCCAACAGGCTCATGAAAAGATGCTCAACGTCACTCCTCATCAGGGAAATACAAATCAAAACCACACTCAGATATCACCTCACGCCAGTCAGAGTGGCCGAAATGAACAAATCAGGAGACAATAGATGCTGGAGAGGATGTGGAGAAATGGGAACCCTCTTGCACTGTTGGTGGGAATGCAAACTGGTGTTGCCACTGTGGAAAACAGTGTGGAGGTTCCTCAAAAATTAAAAATAGATCTACCCTATGACCAAGCAGTAGCACTGCTAGGAATTTATCCAAGGGATACAGGAGTGCTGATGCATAGGGGCACTTGTACCCTAATGTTTATAGCAGCACTTTCAACAATAGCCAAATTATGGAAAGAGCCTAAATGTCCAACAACTGATGAATGGATAAAGAAATTGTGGTTTATATACACGATGGAATACTACGTGGCAGTGAGAAAGAATGAAATATGGTCTTTTTAGCTATGTGGATGGAAATGGAGAGTGTGATGCTAAGTGAAATAAGTCATACAGAGAAAGACAGATACCATATGTTTTCACTCTTATGTGGATCCTGAGAAACTTAACAGAAGACCATGGGGGAGGAGAAGGGGAAAAAAAAGTTAGAGAGGGAGGGAGGCAAACATAAGAGACTCTTAAAAACTGAGAACAAACTGAGGGTCTATGGGAGGTGGGAGGGAGGGGAGGGTGGGTGATGGACATTGAGGAGGGCACCTGTTGGGATGAGCACTGGGTGTTGTATGGCAACCAATTTGACAATAAATTTCATATTAAAAAAATTAAAAATTAAAAAAATTTTAAAAAGTTCAAATATCTTAAAAGTTGATAAACTAAGCTTTATCCAAACCACAGAATGTGAGGAAATATTTGAAAAACATATCTGACAAAGGACTTGTATCCAAATATATAAAACATGTTCACAATTCAATAGGAACATAGACTATTTTTAAAAAATATATATTAAAAGACATTAACAGACAATTTAGAAAAGAGTGAAATGCAAAAAAGCACATGGAAAGATGCTTAACATCTTTAGTCACTAGGGAAATGCAACTCAAAAGCATAAAATATACCAACTATTAGATTTGCTAAAATTTATTTAATAGTGCTAATATTATTAAGGGTTGGCAAATATGCAAAGTAACCAAAACTTTCATACACTGCTGGTAGGAACAGAACATTTGTACTTTTGAAATCGTTTGGCAGTTTCTTGTAAAATTAAAGATACACCCACCACTAATCTGCCAAACTGAAGCTGGAATATTCTTGTGTTTGGATGCATCTGCAAGTGAAAAACACCTTTACCTCTGCTTGTGTGAGTGAGATATAATTCTACCTCTAGAATGTACTGATAAATTATAAAGCTCTTAAAATAAAGTAGCACTATTCTGACTGGATTGGAGCATTTGTCCCCTTCTCCCCCGCTTGAGGACATTTGACAACGTCTAGAGATATTTCTGGTTGTCACAACTTGGAGGTGTTTCTGGCATCTGGTGAGTAGAGGCTTGGTGTGCTGCCAAACACCTTACAAGGTCCTGGGTAGCCCTGCATAACCAAGAATCGTCTGCCCTACATGTCAATAAGTGGCAATGGTGAGAAAACTTATTATAGAGACTAAAAAGCATTAATATAAATCTAATAATTTCAAATTTTCCCCAAAATAAAGAAACTAAACAACTAATACTTTAAGTGTGGTAATCTTTTAAGAAAAAAATTATCCTCACAAAAGCTACTAACTCAGAGCCATTTTAAAAAAATAAGAAATCAAGTTCATGCAATCAAATCAGACTTATTTGATAATTTAGGTTTAAAAACCGGCTATACCTTCTTCCTGATTATATTAGTGTGAAGTAAAATACAAATGTACATTTTATTCTTTTAAAGATGTGGATTTGTTTTCTCTTGAAGAGAATAATTAATCTGAACTTCCTACCATTTTCTGTATAGAGTTGATTAAATATACTATCATGACTCCTACATATTTAGGATAAGGAACAATGAAAAATTTTGTTTAATCAAATTGCTTTATAATTCTAACAACATTTTTAATATCAGGAATATATTATGTTCTAAAAGGGTGTTAGTTTAAATGTTAACTTTAAGACCTTGAACTATATTAAGTTGAATTAATTAATTAATAATCTTTGGATGCTCTGATAATTTCTAAGTAATTTAGAATATAACTCTGCATAATTTTCATACATACAGTTTTGGATTGCATTATCTTGGTTATAGAGTGGTTCTGTCTTTGGGTCCTGTTACTGTGAAATTCACAAGCATGAAAGAGATGACTGTGTGACCATATTATGTGTACTTCTGAGCTGTACTGGTCCACTAAATTCTTGTTGCATATGACAGGTAATTCTCAGTGGCCTCTTCCCAGTAGTTTCTGTGAAGTGTAAGTTGTATTCTGTGAATATGAATGATAAAGACTATCCTAGGTGCAATCCTGGCAAGAAATCATGAAGAGAGTAGTTTTATTCTAAAGTATTTGATGCAGAATGTTATAGAAGATAAAAACATGAATGGATGAGGAAAATTATAGAAGTTATGCATAAAGTTAACTTTATTTGCCTTGGTTCATAATATGCACAGGTAAGAAGTCTAAAAAGGAGCAATGAAATATGTTAAAAATTTTGGCAAATTTTACTTTGTGTGTGTGTGTGTGTGTGTGTGTGTGTGTGTGTTTATTTATTTATTTTTGAGAAAGGGAGTGAGCAGGGTAGGTACAGAGAGAGAAGGAGACAGAGAATCTCAAGGAGGCTCCACGTTGTCAGCACAGAGAACCCATGAACCATGAGGTCATGACCTGAGCCGAAACCAAGAGTTGGATGCTTAACCGACTGAGCCACCCAGGCACCCCAAATCTTGCTTAGTTTTTATCATAAGATGATTTTTAAAAATTTAAGATAGGGGCACGTGGGTGGCTTAGATGTTTAAAAGCACCTGACTCTTGGTTTCAGTTCAGGTCATGATCTGGAAGTTTGTGAGATTTGAGCCAAGCCTGCTTGGGATTCTCCCTCTCTCTCTGCCTCTCTCTCTCAATAAAATAAAATAAACATTTAAGAAGATAAAATAAAACATCTTTTAGATGTAAAATATCTTTTTCCAAGAGGTCCCTGGGAAGTCACAAGGATTCATTCTTTTATCTTACAAAAAATAAATAAAAGGTCCAAATATTTTGGATTGCCAGATATGTTTCATATTTCTTAATTGTTTCAACATTATTGTAAGAACTGCATGGAAAGAGTTGTCAAAAGAAAAATTAAATCTTTTCTAGGTCAACCTTTAGGTAAATACTACTTATATAAACATATTTGAGAGATTATGAACTTAATTTGTCAGTGTCCTCACTATCCACAGTATGTTTTTCCCCCTTGGGGGAAACATTGATTAAATGCTTATTAAATAGTTATGTATTGCATCCTCTTAGAGAAGTTTACTCTCCTCATTCTCATTTAGCATCAACCAATCAGTCTCATCATAAGAGGGTATTTCTGTTTTTCTCTCATGCTTGCCTGAAGTCTCTGCTGTAAGCCACAGGTTAGAAATGGGGTCTTCAAGGGAACCTGGGTTAAGTGTCTGACTCTTGATTTTAGCTCAGGTCATGATCTCACAGTTCATGAGTTTGAGCCCTGCATTGGGCTCTGTGCTAACAGCACAGAGCCTGCTTGGGATTCTCTGTCTCTCTCTGCTTCTCTCACTCTCTCCAGATCTCTAATAATTAATTAATTAATTAATTAAATTTTAAAAAACTGGGTCTTCAGTCAAGGTAGAGAATCTTTGAGTCTTGAAGAAAAGATTTTATTAGGTACTTTTCAAGGTACTTGGTTGCTTATATAGTTACTCTTCTAGGTAACTACCGGTAGCTCAAGAAATTAAGACAATGAGCAGTGAAACATGGATGAATCTGAGAAATACTTAAGACTTGGAGATTGATTGGATTTGTACTCTCTTTCAAAGGTATAGTTGTCAAAGTCAACAGCATTCAGTTCAGGAATATTAAAAGCTTCACTATTATTCCTATTCAAGTAGAAAGCTATTTCATGTATGCCAGGATGTGCATCAGAAAAAAATGCTTATGGCGAAGTCCAGGAGAAAAGCCCTGGATCTGTTCAAATGTCTAAATAAAAACAATATTGAGCACTTTACACAAAATCCTATTTAATCCTCTCAACACCCTACAAATAGATATTATTGCCTCTATTTTACAGATTGAGGTAACTAAGATTCAGGGGGGTGAGAAACTTGCTCAAGGTCATACAGTTAATAAAAGTAGAGTTGGGATTCTAACACAATTACCCTGATTTAAAACAATTAATAAATAATTGATAAGTGATTTTTGCCCGAATGCGTGACCTTAGATCCTGAATCCCCTGTTTTTGATAATCCTTCTCTGAACTTCTTCTATCTGCATTTTCTCCAAAAGGCAAAGATGTTGGTTGGAAGGATGTGCCATCTGGCACCCATGCTCCCTCTTCCAGACCATGTTTGGGCTTCCCCAAATCTGTAATCCTTGTCCAGTAGCCCTCGGATGCTTTAGGAACATCATGAGTCTTTTCTCTGGCAAGCCTGCTAAGGGTAGCCTGTGCTGCTGCTGCTTTATTTTTTAATAGAGCTAAAATTGATACATAACATTATTAGCTTCAAGTATACAATATAATAATTTGATCTTTGTATACACTACAAAGCAATCACCACAATAACTCCAGTTCATGTGTTATCATATGATTAACCCCCTTCACCCATTTTGCCTACCTTCCACTCCCTTCCCTTCTGATAACCACCAAACAGTTCTCTGTATCTATGTGTTTTGTTTTGTTTGAGACACGCACACACGTGTGTGTGTGTGTGTTCATTTCATGTAAATGAAATCATACAATATTTGTCTTTCTCTGACTTATTTTACTTAGCATAATACCCTCAAGGTCAAGGTCCACACGTGGTGTTGCAAATGGAAGAATTTCCTTCTTTTTATGGCTGAATAGTATTCCACTGTACATATACCATGTCTTCTTTTTCAATTCATCCATCAATGGACATTTAAGTTCTTTCCATATCTTAGCTAATATAAATAGTGTTGTAATAAACATCAAAGTGATATATCTTTTTTAAATTAGTATTTTCTTCTTTTTCAGATAAATACCCAGAAGTGGTATAGCTGGATCATATGGTAATTGTATCTCTAATTTTTTTAGGAACCTGCATATTATTTTCCATAGTAGCTGCACCAGTTTGCATTCCCATCAACAGTGTATGAAAGTTCCTTTTCCTCCACATCCTCTCCAACACTTGTTATTTCTTGTGTTGTTTTTTTCTTTTCATAACAGTCATTCTAAGAGGTGTGAGGTGATATCACATTGTGGTTTTGACTCGCATCTCCCTGATGATTAGTGATATTGAAGATCTTCTTATGTGTCTGTTGTTCATTTGTATGACTTCTTTGGGAAAATGTCTGTTTAGAAATTCTGTCCATTTTTTAATTGGATTGTTCATTTTATTAGTTTCTGAGTTATTTACATATTTTGGATGTGGATATGTGATTTGCCTTTCATCTTACTGATGGTTTCCTTTGCTGTGCAGAAGCTTTTTAGTTTGATGTAGTCCCACTCATTTATTTTTGCTTTTGTTGCCTTGGCTTGTGGAATAAAATCCAAAAATCCAATGTTAGTATCAATGTCAAGAAACTTACCACCTGTGTTTTCTTGTAGGAGTTTTACAGTTTCAGGTCTTATATTCAAGTATTCAATCCATTTTGAGTTAATTTTTGTTTATGGTGTAAGATAGTGGTCTAATATTCTTTTGTGATATCTAATATCATTCTAATGTGTGGCTGTTCAATTTTCCCAACACTAGTTATTGAAGAGATTGTCCTTTCCCCATTGTATATTCTTGATCATATATTAATTGGCCATATATGTATGGTTTTATTTCTGGGCTGTCTATTCTGTTCCATTGATCTATATGTCTGTTTATGCCAGTACTATACTGTTTTGATTACTATAGTTTTGCAGTGAAGTTCGAAAGTAGGGAGTGTGATGGTTTCAGCTTTGTTCTTCTTTCTCAAGATTGCATTGGTTGGCCTGTACTTCTTGTGTGTATATCCCTTTCCTCAAGGAAAAGCTTTCATTATGAAATATTCCTGCAGAAAATTCCAAGGAGACTAAGAATTTCAAATGTAAACTTGGTCTTCCAAGTTTAAAAAAAATTTTTTTAACATTTATTCATTTTTGAAGACACAGAGAGACAGAGCATGAGTGGGGGAGAGGCAGAGAGAGGGAGACACAGAATCTGAAGTGGCGTCCAGGCTCTGAGCTGTCAGCACAGAGTCCAACGCGGGGCTTGAATTCATGAACCCATGAGATTATGATCTGAGTCAAAGTCAGACGCCTAACCAACTGAGCCACCTAGGCGCTTTGCAGATATTTTAAATTTTTAATTATGCCCAGCCTATCAATTCTCTTTCATGGATTATGCCTTTGGTGTATCTAAATAGTCATCATCAAACTCAAGGCAATCTAGATTTTCTCCTATGTTATTTTCTAAGGGTTTTATAGTTTTTCATTTTATATTTAAATCTGTGATCCATTTTGAGTTCAGTTTTGTGAAAGGTGTAATAGTTATATCTAGATTCACTGTTTTGCATGTGCATGTCTAGTTGTTTCAGGACCATTTGTTGGAAAGACTCTTTTCTCCATTATATTACCTTTGCTCCTTTGTCAAAAATCAGTTGACTATATTCATGTGGGTATATTTCGGGGCTCTCTATTCTGTTCCATTGATTTCTGTGACTATTTTTCTTTGACTACACTGCATTGATTATTTTCTTCCCAAATTGATCTATAGATTCAATGCAATCCCAATCAGAATACTAGCAAGTTATTTTATGAATATTGACAAACTGATTCTACATTTATATGGAGAGGCAAAACACCCAAAATTAGCCAAGACAATACTGAAGGAAAAGAACAAAGTTGAACAATATCCAACTTCAAGATGTGGTACAAGGCTGGCTGTGGCTCCTTGGAGATTTCTAGGAAGCTGGTATGTCTGGCCTCACAAAATGAGCTAAGTACACCCTCTGCCTCTATCTTCTAAAAGAGATTGTAGAGGGGTGTTGGGTGGCTTAGTCAAGTGACTGATTCTTGATTCTGATTCCGATCTCACGCTTTGCGAGATTGAGCTTCATGTCAGGCTCTGTGTTGACAGAGCAGAGCCTGCCTGGGATCGCTTCTCTCCTTCTCTCTCTTCCTCTCCCTTGCTCACATTCTCTCTCCCTCCCAAAATAAAGAAATAAACTTTAAAAAATAAAAGAGATTGTAGAAAATTGGTATAATTTCTTCCTTACATGTTTAGTAGAATTAACGAGTGATCCCATCTAGACATGGTGCTTTCTGTTTGGGAAAATTATGGATTATTGATTCAATTTATTTAATAGATATAGGCCTAGTAAGTTTTATATCTTAGAGAATTGGTCCATTTCATTGAGGTTATCAAAGTTATAGGCATAGAGTTGTTGATAGTATTCCTTTATTATCTTTTTAATATTCATGGGATCTGTAATTATATCCTCTCTTTTATTTCTGATATTAGTAATTTGTGTCCTCTCTCATTTTTTCTTAGTTAGCCTGGCTTGAGGTTTGTCAATTTTATTACTCTTCAAATAACCAACTTTGTTTTATTGATCTTCTCTATTGAGCTCCTGTTTTCAATTTCCTTGATTTTTTTTGCTCCAATTTGTATTCTTTTTTTTTTTTTTCCTGCTTAGATTTTACTCCTGTTTTTCTGGTTGCCTAAAGTAAAAGCTTACATGAATGATTTTATATCTTTCTCTCCTCTAACATATGCATTAACTGCTGTAAATTTCCCTCTAGTCAGTTAAATTTTGATAAAACCCCAGCAAGTTAGAGTCTGGTTAAATAGTTTCATCTGAGGGCATACTTTGATAAGAAGAACAGAATGTTTTGGCCTATTTCAAAATGGTGCCTTTTCTCCTCCCCCTATTGGGAGCACAAGGGGATTTTTCTCTGATATTGACTGTGAAAACCTGGTACAGCTTCAGGAAGTAAAATTTCACAGAAGTGTAGGGGCTCCCTGATGACTGGCTCCTCCTGGAGTTTTTATGTCTGAGGCTTACCCATGGTGAGCTCTGGCAATTTGTCAACTACCGTTCCTGTTTTTCTACCTTGGCACTGGCTCCCATGGAGGTTACTTTTCTGATTGGTTGTGATCCCAATTTTTTTTGGGGGGGGGCAGTGATTTTCTCTGTGACCTCACTTTTTTATGGATCTAAGAAGAATTGTTGAATTTTTACTTTGTTCAGCTTTTTACATAGGATGGAGTGGTAACTTCCAAGCTCTTTATATATTAGATCAGACTTTAAAAAAATTAAATAACTGATATTGTGCTAAAACAATCTAATAGGAAAAATCATCAAGATCTCTACTCTATAAGTGTAAATCTGAAATATATGGACCATAAACAAAAATAAAGGAATAGTCACTGTATACTTTCTACATGAGCTCTACCTATATATTCTTATCTAATTGTCAACCACATTGTCTTTTCCTAAAGCCCAAATTTAAAATAGTAAAATAACAAATACATTTAAAACCTAGTGCCTATATTTTGGTCTGAAATGGTATTCTCCATTAAAAAGCACTAAGAGTTCTTGGAGAATAACTGATTCCATTTCCTAGAGATTAAAAAAAAAAAAAAACAGAAAGAATTTCAAGGTGGGTCTAAATCATCTTGTTCTAAGAATAAAGGATTTTTAAAAGGCTTTTAAAATTCTGGATGGTGTTAAAAATCATAATCAACCTTTCCCAATAGCCAAATATGACAATTTGACCATCAAAAATAAACAAATTATAGTTACTTAATTTTAGGTTAGGAATAAAAAATCAGATTTAATTGTTCATAATGTACATTTTCAATCCCTAAGAACTTCACAATATGTTAGGAGAAAATAGGGACCCTCCTCTACCACAGAGCTAGTTTTTACATTTTTTACTTTAATTTTATATATTTGTCATGTCCAAATAATGCATATATTTGTATATGTACATTATGAATCATAACATAAATAGTACATCCATCACCCAAAATTAGAGAGAGACAGAGAAAGAAAGATATAACTTGGCAATTTCTTTGGTGCTCTCCAATGGCTTGCTCTGACGTAATGAACAGAATCAAACAAAAATGATCTTGGGTGTTCTCTCTGTATCTTCTTGGGGAACCAGACAATATGGCCTAGATCTCTTGTCTCCCCATAAGAAGGACTGCATATGAACTCAGGTGGCCATGGTACTATTACTTTCTTCCAACTAAAGTTTCCCATGTGAGTCAAGTCACATATGAGTCAAGTCCAAAGTATCAAGTCCCCAGATACTGGGTAGTTGACTTTCTTGGACAGGTCTTATAGTTGCACCTAAACCAAGACTAGTGCCCCAGTGATTTCCCTACTGACAAGATTCCTTTTAAGTTTGCCCTGTAAGAAGGGAGAGCCACAGGGGGATGGAATTCCTCTCCTATAATGCAAATTCACACTGAAGATCCAACACATTGCTCTGGCCCCAATGTACTTCTCCTTGAGATGATGGCAGAATGGGGGAAATTGTGTTTTTCTCCTTAGTTTTGTAAGTAGGCTTCCTTTTTCACCAATAAAACCTAACCTTTAACCTAGTGGTTCTTTTTAAATTATTATTATTTTTTAATGTTATTTTTGAGAAAGAGAGAGAGCATGAGTGGTAGAGGGGCAGAGAGAGAGGGAGACACAGAATCGCAAGCAGGTGCCAGGCTCCGCGCTGTCAGCACAGAGCCCCACATGGAGCTTGAACTCAAGAACCACGAGATCATGACCTGAGCTGAAGTGAGATGCTTAACCAACTGAGCCACCCAGGCGCCCTAGCCTAATGGTTCTAACTTTGGTGTGGGCCAGATTTACCTAATGGGCTTCTTAAAACACAGATTGCTGTGTCCCACTACCAGAATTTCTGGGTCAGTAGACCTGCAATGGGGTCTGGGAATTTGCATTTCTAGCAAGTTCCCACATAATACTGTTATTATGGTTAGGTGACCACACTCTGAGAACCTCTATCTTAAATCATGCACTGTGTCTATGTGGAAATCAGCTCTGTTGTCTACCACAAAGGATCCCATTGGCACAAGCTTCACCTAGGAGTTAATCATTGTCCTTTATTCTCCTCTACTTGGTTTTATAGTTTTATTATATATGTAGGAATCCTTAACCAATAGATTTAGTTTTATAAAAGTTTTATAAAAATGGCATTATTTATTAAGGGTCTCATATGATTTATTCTTTTTACTCATCCATCCAGTGTATAGATATAATTAATTCATTTTCACTGTTCTGTGATATCATTGTGTGAATATAACTACTGATGGACATTTGGCTTGTTCTCAGGTTTTTGCTAGGAAATTGCTATGAAAGCTGCTTCTTTAATCATAGAATTAACCTTGCTTTTTGAAAGGACTCAGTCTAGAGGGAACTCTCCCTCCCTTCGACCTTTCCCTAAATTCTAACATCCTCTTCCTGAGACACCAATGGTGTGTCTTCTACCTTGCTAAGTAAGTAATGAACTCAGCTTGTTCAAGTACATGGGCCTCTGTGGTCTTTGGCTGAAGGGTTATATATAAAATATCTTAACATTCCTTGTTGTGCCTTTTGGTGAATACCAGTTCTTAATTTTAGCTCAAGTTTTCAATGTTTTCCCTTTATAGTTGGTGCTTTTATGTCATATTTAAGAATTCCTGTTGGGGCGCCTGGGTGGCTCAGTCGGTTGAGTGACCAACTTCGGCTCAGGTCATGATCTGACGATTTGTGAGTTCGGGCCCCGCGTTGGGCTCTGTGCTCACAGCTCTGAGCCTGGAGCCTGCTTCGGATTCTGTGTCTCCCTCTCTCTCTGCCCCTCCCCTGCTCATGCTCTGTCTCTCTCTGTCTCAGAAATAAACATTAAAAAAAAAAAAAAAGAATTCCTGTCTTACTCTAAGATCATATGGATATATATTTTTAATATTCAAACTTTTGTCTTGAGTTAATCTGAAATTCATTTGTGTGTATGATGCCATATGCATGTAGAAATCTAATCTCATTTTTTCCCATGTGGTAACCATTTCTCCTAGCAGCAATGTATTCAATAGCTATTCCTTTCTGTGCTTTTCCCCACTTGCATGCAGAGCCATCTCTGCCATATATCAAACTTCTATTTATATATGGGTTAAATTAGAGCTTTTCTGTTTTTAAAATGTAATAAGAAATAGTTTAAGACTTTAAGATTGAATGTTTCAAGGCCTGTGAAATACTGTTTAGATAAGTACATAAAACAACGTGTAAAAGTTAATGTTTTATTGGTATCCGTTGATGCAATCATTCAGTAATAAACTTATCAAGTTTTTTTAAAGGATAATTCATTCACAGTGCAGAAAGTTTAGTAAGACTGTGGTAGGCTGGAGAACAATTTAACTGCAGAGGTGTGTATGTGCTTAACAAAGTGATTGCTAACAGATTTTTTTGGAGCCCCAAACAACACAAAGTATCCCTTTTACTATCTTCCATACATACATTTTCTCACTTGTATTTTTACATAGTCAGAGAATCTAGACTTTAAAATTTTATATGAAAGAAATGCATAAATCCTCTCTTTTGGAGCATAGAAAGTCTGAAACAAAATGGTAAGAGTAAGAATAGAACCAAAGGGGAGAGAATGCCAAAAGTAAGGACGAGGGAAAATAAATCTAAGAATGGCTCCCAGTATTCAAAGTTAGAGAACCTTGAGATGATAAACCCCTGACAAAATTGGGTAAGGTACTGAGGGGTGTCCTGTTTGGGGGACAAGATTATATTTTTTTTCTCTCAAGTCTGCTGCTTCTAAACTTTCCTCAGGGAAATTTTCAGGAGGCTTGAAATTTGTGTTAAAAGGCTCCAAAAGTAAAAAGTTAAAAATCCAAATCCAGGGTGACTGGACGGCTCAGTCAATTAAGCGTCTGACTTTTGGTTATGGCTAAGGTCATAATCTCATGGTTCATGAGTTCAAGCCCATCAGACTCTGTGCCGACAGTGTGGAGCCTGCTTAGGATCCTCTCTCTCCCTCTCTCTCTGCCCCTCCCCTGCTCTCTCTCTCAAAATAAATAAACTTTAAACTCCAAATCTGTAGGTGGCAAGTAGTTCATAGGTGCCGAAATTTCATGTAAATTGTGTTCTTATCTTCTTTTTTAAGCATCAGATTCCAGTAACTTATAAACTGAGTCTAGAGAAAGTAGCCTGGAGAAAAATAATTGGAATAGGAGTTAAGAGATCATGATTTTAATCACAATTCTGCCACTCATGTATGTGGGCAGAGGGTTAAGTGTGTGGGCCTCAGATTCCTTAAATATGCAGGATGAACTACATCACTTTCATATCTCCTTCCGGAGCTAAAGTTCTAAGTCTCCTTAAGCAATTGTAAAATGTACCCATGCAAATCCACGCTATCCTACAGCTTAGTTGCAGCCAAGCATTTGTCACATGAGTCATAGAGTTATTCTCCCTAGGTCTCAAACCATGGAGTGAACCCGATCTACACTCTTTTGGTGGCGTTAAGTTTGATAGGATTTGGAGCACTACAAGAGTAAGGCCAAGCTCCCAGGCCAGGATATCGGTCTGATCAGGAAATCTCCAAAACAGGAACACCAAATGATGCTCTGACAGCCTCCATAGTAACAAAAGGCCAGTGCTGCAAGACGCATGGGCTCACACCTGCTTCTCCCAGGTCACTCTTTCCAGTAAGGGCACATCTTTTTCTTTCCTTTTTCTTTCTTTCTTTTCTTTTTTTAAAATTTAATTTTATTTATTTGTTTGTTTATTTATTTATTTATTTAATGTTTATTTTTGAGACAGAGACAGAGCAGGAGCAGAGAAAGGGAAGACACAGGATCCAAAGCAGGCTCCAGTCTTCTAGCTGTCAGCACAGATCCCCATGGGGGCTCGAACCCATGAATCCTAAGATCATCATCTGAGCTGAAGTGGGATGCTTATGGGACTGAGCCACCCAGGCTCCTCCTCCTCCCCCTCCCCCTTTTTTTTTTCCATTCACAGGCGCAAGGCTTTTTTCTTAAGACGAAGGCCTATTTCTTTGGTGATTCACTCAGACCGCAGGTACCGGATAAGAGCCAGAGAGGTGGCATCACTGGCGGCAAGATGCCCCGGCAGTCACAAGAGAAGCTCACGGGGAGATGACAAGGCGGTGGAAGGGGCGCGCCCGGGGCACGCTGGGAACGCAGGGCGCCGCAGCGGGGCCTGACCCGGAAGGGCTGGCGCTTGGTAACCCCGGCTTCCCTAGCAACCGAGCAGGTGCTTGTCCTAAACAGCCGAATCCTCGGTTACTACCGCCTCCCGAGATGCCTCTGCAGGTTAGCGATTACACCTGGCAGCAGACGAAGACTTCGGTGTTTATCTCTGTGCCCCTCCGAGGCGTCTCCGTCAGGGACGCGGACGTGTTTTGCACGGAAAACTATCTGAAGGTAGGAACTCGAGCTGTGCCTGAAGGGCCCTCGGGGACGTGATCCGAAGACTCCATGGGCGCGTTGTTGCAAATAAGCGTCCTAAAATTTAGTTCTATTTTTTCAAACCGAATTCCATCAGGTGACACCTCATCTTTAGACCGATGTCATCAGATCAGACCTTATTCTTATCTAGGATTTCCTCATATGCCTTGTTAATCTTATGGGACCTCGAATAAATTTATAGCAGGCATGTCAAAATGATTTTGGCCCCTATCCCTTTTTTTTTCGTAAAGGCTTAGTCTTTATTTTGTGTAACTAAATTAACCTCCGTTTACCCCCCCTTCTGAATAGGTCAACTTTCCTCCATTTTTATTTGAAGTGTTTCTCTGTGCGCCCATAGATGATGAGAACAGCAAAGCCAAGATTGGGAATGACACTATTATATTCACCTTATATAAAAAAGAAGTGGCCATGTGGGAAACCCTTTCACTGCCAGGTGGTAAGTGTTTTTATTCAAAGGTGTTCATCTGGTTGTGTGTTTTGTATTTTATACCTTTAAAAAAAATTCTCTTTCAAAACAGTTGTTTCTCTAGTAGAAGAAAAATAGGAACATGAACATGGTTTAAAGGATATAGTGCTTCAGCTGACACTTAAGATAAATTACTTAAAGATTGAATAATTCAAAAGTTAGAGCGCATTTGTATTAGTTCTCAAGCAGATGTGAACTTGTATCTTCAGAGGCTAAGGCCTCTTGATATGACCTTATTTTGTGTAGGCATTAACACATCTGGTAATCCCAGGAACACCCTATTAGGTTACCATCCCCTGCCCTGCCAGTTTGTTTTTTGTTTTTTGTTTTTTTGTTTTCTTGTTTGTTTGTTTGTTTGTTTGTTTTTAAAGGTTAGGCTACCGAGGCACAGAAGGGTGGAATAATTGGCACAGGTCACACAACAAGTAAGTGGCAGACTGGAACTGCAGCCCTAGAAGTTTGAGTATAGAGCAGTGATTCTTTGACTTATCTACAAAACTTTTAAATAACACAGATGTCTGAAACTCAGCCTAGTTCAATCAAATCAGTTTATGGGAGTGCGGCACAGGTATCGGTAGTTTCAAAAAAACTTCCCAGGGATTATAATGTACAAAGCTGAGATGCCCTGTTCTCTATTCCCTTAATAAGTACTCTGTTCTTCTACCAAGATTGGCTTTGTGGGTCAGTAATTGCCCTCTACTGCTTTACCTCTATTTCCTTCCTCCCTGTTGTAGTTGTCTTATATTCTAGGGGTTTATGTCTGTTGCCTGAAATTTCTCTTAGGTCTCTGGCGTTAAGCCTTGAGTAGGAATTACTGAGAATGGGGAGGTGAATATCATTCTTGATATTACTCTTTTCTTGGTATTTTGCAGTGGAATTTAATTTTGTAATCCCCAGGACCAGGTAGATTTTTCTCTAAAGTCTGGTGTTCAGCTCAGAAAATATTGGTTAAGGTAGATTACCATACTGAGGTTACTTTAATTCTTTAGTGATTGCCAGACTAACTGAAGAGTTTTTTTTTTTCTTTCCTAACCATGATCTTCCTCTTTTTTACATCTGCTTTCATTGCACATTTACTTGATTCTTCTTTTTCATGGTCTTATGGTCATCCATTCCACACTTTGACCATTTAAACCAAGGTTTAAGAAATATTTTTCTATATAGGACCAGATAGTATTTTGAATATTATGGGCCATATGGTCTCAAAAGCAGCCAATAGACCATTCATGTTTATTGACACTGAAATTTGAATTTTATCTTGTCACAAAATATTATTTTGATTTTTCAACTATTTAAAAATATAAAAATTATTCTTAGCTTGTGTGCTAGAGGAAAATAGGCAGCAGGTCAGATTTGGCCGTAGTTTCCCAACCTCTGATTTACACTAATCAGAACAGTCTTAAAACTAGCTTATATAACAAGTAATTAACATTGATTTTACTTCAGAAACAAGGTTTGAGATTCCTTTAGAAATCAAACTCAGTTACACATGCAATTCAGTGAAATTATTTCTTTAAAAATACTGGTTTTCACATAAATTATGTGGAACTGCAGTCTATATGCCAAGCCTGCCTCATTATTCAAAACATATTTGCTCCATTTTTTCCTCCTGACTTCTTTCTTGGTATATTTTTCATTTTTTAGAAGTGAAAGTAGGTTCTTTGAATTATTTTTGCCCTTAAAGCCGGTCCAGCTGTCTCCATTCTGTTATTAAACAGGAAGTGGGTTGGGGGAGGCTTCAGACTTAATTTTAGTCCTTAAGCCCTAGTCAAGATCTTGAATGAATAAAAATGCCATGCTTTTTTTTTTTTTTTCCTTTTTAAGACAGTTTCTTTCAAAGTTAAAATTCCAGGGGAGACTGGGTGGCTCAGTCAGTTAAAAATCTGATTTGTCATCATTTTGGCTCAAGTCATGATCTCACAGTTCATGGTTTAGAGCCCCATGCTGGGCTCTGCACTGATAATGTGGAGCCTGCTTGGGATTCTCCCCCTCCTCCTCTCTCCCCCCTTCTCTCCCCCCTTCTCTGCCCCCTCTCTTCTCCCCCTCTCCCCCTCTCCCCTTCTCCCCCTCTCCCCTTCTCCCCCTCTCCCC